>NW_007731058.1:5019-17080 GCF_000696425.1 Galeopterus variegatus | reverse complement strand
CACACACACACACACACACACACACACACACTTACTTCTACATTTACCTCTATAACTCTAGATGTTGAAAACCAGGAGTTCACACTCATAATTCCACTCTCCTATTCCACCTCCAATTCCAGTCCAACAACTCAGTGTTTTTGTCTTCTCACTTTCCCCTAATTGTACCTGTTTCCCATCATCTTTAATATAGATCAAGCCCCCTGTGTGCAACCAATTTCCTATAACCAACACACCCACCCTATACAGACGTGCACCCTTCTGATCAGGAGACTCTTTACTGTGGACTGTCCTGCTACAAGGATACCGTCCTTACCCTGCTGAGCTCTGATACCCCATGCCAGGCCTCCTCCTGCATGGACATCCTCCTCAGCCTGCTTGGGCTCATGAGCCATCCTTAAAATTAGTTTCACCAGTTAGGCATTGTATTTTTATATCAGCTACTTTAATCCAAATCAAATCAAATACTTAGCTGAGAGCAACTCTCAGAAAATGTACTTTTTGGTTGTGAAAGGAGTTAATTTGGGAGCATGAGTAGATTAAAATAGAGTATAGCATGAAGGCATTTTAGGAGCAAAAGAGCAAAAGAGAAACTGCAGGTGGATTCTGAAAGGGAGGTCAGAAAGGCCAAAGAAGGACTTTTCCATCTGGCTTGGGTACTTGAGATGAGCCAATCATGGAGAACCCTCTCTCAAGTGGCCTGGTATGGTGTTGACGAGCACTGAAACTTAAGAGCTCATCTCAACTCTTTCAGAAGATTAGGAACTGCAATTATTTTTGCTGCTAGTTAAGCACAGCCTCACATGCAATTTCCTCCTATTCAGTCTCCCTACCCCAACTCCCTTCAGTGGGAAGAGGTAAAGCAAGGAAAGAGGGTTAGGGAAGAAGGGAAGTAACACTGATTTCACACCTACCCAACCCAGGTTAGATTTTTTTTTTTATATGTTATTTAATCCACACAAAAGTATTACAAACTGAGACCCCTATTTTACATATGGAGAAAATGAATCTTTGTTTCTCAACCACTTAGAGTGAATCTTGAGTTCAGAATTTTAACCCAGCTGAGCCTAACTCTTCAGTTCTCACTTATTCTGTCACAGTGAAAGACAAAGAGATCAACTGGGGGGCGGGGTGAGTAAGAGGGAGCAGACTAGGTCATACTCCTTCTCTCAGGTGACCCTCTCCCCTCCTAACTTTGTTATCAACTCTATTATAACTGCAAACCATCTACCTTCAGGAAGAGGAAGTCTGTACGTATCACCATGATACAGAACCACCTACACATGGAGACAGCCCAAACTCCTTGGACATGCTGTGCCAGCTGCGCTGCTAAACTAGCAGCTAAAGGAACTGGAGCCTGCTCCTGAGCAATTACCACAGGAAACAACACATGGCCTTAAGGGTAAAGACAAAGAGATGTGTTCTTTTCTGTTTATAAATTATTAATCTATACATATGTTTAAGTAGATTTACCACCAAATGTGGTACACAGGCTAAATGGAGAGGAGAGAGGCACGTGTCTTGTTCTTCATACCTGGAGGACCTCAGGTGAAAAGACTATCTACCCTTATTTCAGTCTGTGATTCGCTGCAGCTTTTATTTAGACAGAGAAAAAATGATTAACTTAATTTTCAAAAAATGTCATAGTGCGAGAAATAAAACTAAGACTCCTCAATCTTATAAATTTAAATCATCACATTTTGGGACTAACCCATACAGCAAGAATTTCCAGTTTGAAGTTACAGTTGTTTTTGTTTCTTATCCAACTTTCCTAAGGCATTTAAAATAATTTAAACTACCAGCTGCCAGTTAGCTCAACTGGTTAGAGCATGATGCTGATAACACTAAGGTCCAGGGTTTGATCCCTATACTGGCCACCCAAGAAAATTAAAATAATTTAAATTACCACATCTACTAAAGCAGGATCCATTTATATTCACTATTTATTTTTCGGTTGAGTCAAATCAGGCCTATTCAAGGCATTTATTAGCTGAAAGTACTTATTTTTTTGAGGTGAACTTCTCATTACATAACATTTACCATTTTAAGATAAAAAATTCAGTCGCATTTAGTCTATTCATAGTGTTGTACAACCACCACCTCTCCCTAGATCCAAAACATTTTCATTATCCCAAAATGAAATGCCATACTCTGAAGCAATTGCTCCCCATTCCACTCTTCACATCCCCTGGCAACCATCAATCTACTTTTGATAGATCTTCCGGATATTTCTCATAGATGGAATCAAACACTATGTGACCTACTGTGTTCGGCTTCTTTCACATAGCATAATGTTTTCAACGTTCATCCACACTACAGCATGTATCAGTATTTCATTTCCTTTTATGGCTAAATACTATTCCATTGTATGTGAAAGCATTTATTTGTATTTGTGTTTGAGTATGCCTAAGTACATGCATGTAATCTCTTTCTCTCCCTCCTCCCCTTTTTCACTTCATCTTCCCCTTCCCCTCAGCAAAAGATGCATAATCAGATACTAATCATGAAGAAACATCAGAAAAAAACAACAGGACTGTAATCTTCAAAAGTATCAATCAAGGTCAGGAAAGTCAAGAGAACACTGAAGTGTCTCAGTCTGAAGGAGACTAAAGAGATATGACAACTAAATGCAGTGTGTGGTTTTAAATTGGATCCATTTGCCATAAAGAACATTTTTGGGACAATTGGTAAATTTGAATGGAGTATGAGTGGTACTGTATCAACGTCAATTTCATTATTTTGATAGCTGTACAGTAGATACTTAGGAGAATGTACTATTTATAGAAATTATACATGAACGTATACTGAGGAAATGAAACATCAGGTCAGCACCTTCTCAAACAGTTCAGGGGGAAAAGCTCTTTGAATTCTATTTCTAACTTTTCTGCAAATTTGAGATTTCAAAAAAATTCTTAAATATCAATTAAAAAATCCTGGAATACAGATATTCCCCTATGTAGGGACATCTGTATAAGTTTACTTTTTTTTTTTTTGACCAGTAAGTTGATCGTAACCCTCGGCATGGTGTGGTCAGCACCACACTCAGCCAGTGAGCACACCGGCCAACCCTATATAGGATCCAAACCCGCGGCCTCAGCACCCCCAGAGCCACACTCTCCTGAGTGAGCCATAATGCCAGCCCAAGTTTACATTTTAACAAAACAAAATCTCATAGAAAGGAACTTACTTCTTTATATCCAGTTAAATAACTCAAAAAAATTAAGGGATAATTCTATCATATCTCACCAACATACATGAGGAACATAAAGCACAATCTGGGTCCATCTCCCTGCTCACAGCAAGTAGATGTCCAATTAACCAGAAGGGATGTCTGCTACCTGTTTCAACAGTGTTGCAGTCGTCTCAGCAGACTTTCCAAACAGCCAAGAGTTTTCTTTCTTATGAGCCAACAATTTTCCCAAACTTAAGCCCATTTCCTCATTAAATCCTCTGAAGATAAAATCTGTCGGCTCCTTAAATAAGCTAATTTTAACAGATAGTATTCGATCCTCAACTATCCATGTACATTTGCTTGTATGTGCTTTCCAAGGATAGGATTAATATTGATAAAGGTGTTGTAATGCTTTAGGTGAATTTTTTTCATATTTCTATCCAAAAATAATTGAGTTCTGAGAATTTATGACTTCAAAATTAGAAACAGAACAAGTGAATTTTAAAATACATACGAAATCCTGTTGACTATGGCATCTTCATCTTCTTGTTCATCTGCAAAAATGTTTAAGGTATTAATATTGTTTTATCTTCCAACAAAATGTTTCATTAATTTATTAAAAAATATAAACTTAAAAAAGCAATTGCTGAATAGAAACGATTTTCAAAGAGCCTTATGTTTATCAGCACAGACCCAAATTCAATCTCATTAAATCAGGTAGGACAGTATACAGTTAAATGATGGAATTTTTGATTAATCAAATATCCTGAATAACAAAAAAAAAATTTTTTTTAATTCTCCGCTCACTGGCTGAGCGAGGTGCGGGCGCAACACCGAGGGTTGCGATCCCGTTGCCGGTCACAAAAAAAGACAAAAAGGAAAAAGAAAAAAAAAATTTTTTTTAATTCTGATTAACAAAGCTAATATATTTAAATTAAAATTTCCCAAATAGTTAGTGCTCAAGAAAATAAAACATGATAGAACCTTAGGACTACTATGAAGTATATTGTTATACAACATTAAGTAAAATTGCTAATGAATTAAATTTGGGGTTGATAACAGCCAACAAAAATTTTTACTATGAAATTAAAATTCAGAATCTTAGAACTCATCTAATTTTCTATAATTTGAGTTTGTCATTATTAATAGTAATATAAGCATTCTCTTAGACCATCTTAAACCACCTTGGATACCACTGCCTCAATAATTCATAATTATTGTTCAAGTTACAAACAAATAAATCAAGTTTTGTGTATCTTTTTTAAGTAGCAGATGGCCCTCTTTCTGATACTCACTCACCTCCCTCCTTGCTCATGCCTGTCAGCCATCTCTCTTGTCCTCCCCCATAAATTTACTAGCTAAAGAGATTCTACCCAATTACAATACTGCAAAACAATCCTGGCACTTCCTTCTCCTCATATGCCTAATGTCCTCAAAGGCTCTTTCCATAGGTCTCTGGAATTCTAAGCACCCACCTGCTTCAGTGTCACTGTTGTATGTAGGCTATTCTGTTAATCTGGTCTCCATTCTTAATGACAGACTGCCCCAAATAGCTTTACAACCAAAGGAACCACAAAATAACAGTCACAATCAATTTTTATGGTGCTGTGCCCACATCCATTAAGTCTTGAAGAATGTTTTAATATCTCCATATCCATTTCAATTCTATTCCCAACACTCTACCAACTAGGTCCAAGGTCCTCCTCACTCCCCCACCACTCCTGGATTACCCTAAAAATCATCTAATAAATCTCTAATCTCCTACTCATTATCCCCTAATTTCCCCTAAAATAAGGCATTTATATTCATTCTCTCTCCCCCTCTTTCTGGGCCCATCATCTATGAAGGCAAAATACCTTAAAATAGCCCCCTAAAAATCATCTAATAAATCTCTAATCTCCTACTCATTATCCCCTAATTTCCCCTAAAACAAGGCATTTATATTCATTCTCTCTCCCCCTCTTTCTGGGCCCATCATCTATGAAGGCAAAATACCTTAAAATAGCCAAGATACTATCTAGGATTTGCAGGTATTCAAAAGTTTGAGATATTACAGAATCCAAGGAGTATTTCAGTGCAGCCACAGAGCCAAGTAATAGTACTAAAGTAACACACTAGCAAGCACTATTTCCTTGTTTCTCTCAAAAGTCTGACAAGCTTAAATTGATAACATAACAACAAGGAATCTTTAATGCATGGAATCCTCAAGTATTCATATAGCACCTACTATTAGCCCAGCATCACAGGTAGAAGAAAATCCTGTGATTTCTAGATAATAGCTGAGATTTTACACAAAGCAGTAAGGCAATTGCTTAGGTACTTATAAAACCCAGACCCAAAAATCTGTAAGTTAATCAGCAAAAAGTTCAATTAAAAAAGAATAAAGATAAAGTGGTCCCTCTGGCTAAATAAAAATATATATCAAATATAATATAAGAATAATACAAGATACCACACAATTGAATACTAAATAGTATTACAGAGATTCTAAATTCTACACCACTTTAGGGAAAGAAAAGATATTCCAGTAGTCAGAAAAGGGATGGAGTGGGGGTGAGAAGAATGTTCAAAGTCAAAGCTAGTCACAAGGAACTAAATATCCTCACAAACTCTGGAATTTTCCAGATACTAAACACCCCTGTACTATTCTTAGTTGCATGTAATAATTGTGATAAACACGCACTCTGGTTGAAGAGGATGACCCTAAGAGTAGTCAAATTCCCTGGAGGTTATATTTAGTGCTCTTAGTACCAGACAACTGCTTACTTCAATCACTGGCATATTCGATACACTACCAGTAGTGTGTACTGACACATCACATATATATTGTGCCTAGACCATTTGGCATTATAATAAAAGTTTTAATTGAAATGTTTCTACTTGCCTGATTTTCTCTTGTATCTTGTGATGATGAAGTAGGAAACAATGTAGAGAACAGCAAAAAGAAGGAAACATATCTGAAACAAAACATTTAACAGACCATTTACATTTTTTGCATATCATTTTTCTTTAAATAAACAGAAGATACATCTTTGGTGTTTATAGGAAAAAAAGGAGAAAGTTACTATTACTATTAAAAAGTAAAAATTTTGGACATTTTGCTAATATAGTTCTGATGAAATATTAATTTATGTGAACTAGTCAATTTGCCCAGTTTAATACCATTCCAGGGGTGGGGGTGGGGGAAGCCCAATGGAGATTCTTCTTTTCATTACTTGATCGAATATTTTTCAAAATCATGTGGAAGGATAAAGAACCAGACCGTCACCAACAATTCTAAAAAATAAAGTTAATGAGAGGCTACTACTCTCCCAAACATTAAAACATACCAAGAACTTCAATGTGTTTAAAGAGTGTGAGGCACCAAAAATTGACAGATGAATAAAAGAGACAAGCCTCACTAATAATGTGACATTTGAGTAAAGAATTGTGGGAGAAAAAAAGGCAAGACATGCAGATATCTGGGGGAAGTATTTGGGTTGAGAACAGTAGTGCCAAGGGTGTGAGGCAGGAATGGCTCTGGTGTGTTCAAATAACAAGAGGGAAGAAGTGAGAGATGAGGTCGAAGAGTGATGGGAGCCCTGGTCACGTAAGACTTTGTATCAAGTGTTGGTTTTTACCCTGAATGGGGTGTGAGTCCACTGCAGGCTTCTGAGCAGAGGGTGATATGATCTGACACAGTGCAAAAGGTTCACTCTGGTTGCTATGTAGAAAATAAAGCAGAAGGGGGCAATGGCAGAAGTAGGGAGCCCAGACAAGAATGTACTGCAGTAACCCAGAAAAGAGGCCACTCAGACCTGTGCACTGGAGGTGCTGAAGTAATCAAATTCTGGGTATGTGTTAAAAGCAGATCTGACAGGACTTGCAAGAATAAATACAAGGTTCTTGGCCTGAGAAACTAGAAAGACAGAGCTGCCATTTCCTGAGTCAGGAAAGATTACAAGAAGAGTAGTTTTGAGGGAGAAGTAAGGACAGTCTACACTGCTGAATTTGAAATACATATTATTCACTCAAGTGGAAAGGTTGAATGAGCAGTTGGGTATAAAAATCTGTACAGTTCAGGGGAAGGGGCCAAGCTAGAAACTTTGTTATTAAAATCATCAGCAGATGTTATTTAAGGCCTTGAGAATAGATTTCCATTTTAGGGAGTGAATATAGCCAGAGAAGATGTCTGAGAACAGAGCCTGAGAGCTCTCAAATATTTAGACTTCAAATATTTAGAAGTCAACTTGACAGAAGGAATCTGTAAAAACTGACTGAGAAACAGCAGTCGGCATAGGAGGAGGCAGGCCAAGAGACCAGACATGTGGAAAGCCACAGGAGGAAAGCTTATTTAGGAAAAGAGAATTATCAGCAGTGTCAAATGCTGCTGACAGGCCAAGTAAGATGAGGACTGAGAATTGACAACTGGATTTAGCACCACAGAGGTTACTGGTGACCTTGACCAGAGTTGTTTTTCTGAAGTAATGGAGGCAAAACCTTGACGGAAGTAGATTAAGACAGGAGAAGAAATAGAAACAGAAATGCAAGTAGACAGTTCTTTCCAGGAGTTTGACTATAAAGGAGAACAAAGAAAATGAAAAGGGGAATGTGAATTCAAGGGGTTTCTTGAAAGATGAGAAAAGTTACAGATGGTTGTAGGAATCATCCAGTAAAGAGAAAAATTATTGATGCAAAAGAGAAAAGGCAGAATTGCTGAAGTAATGTACTCAAGTTGAGGGAGTGACATAAAATTTACCTATAGTGAAAAGGAGGAGGTGATAGAATACATGAGTTGAGTTGCAGGTGGGTAAGCAGATGTGTGATGGAAACATAATGACATTATGCTTTTTTAAGGGCTTCTGTTTCCTCAGCGCAACAGAAGAAAGTTCATCAAATCAGAAGAATACATGAGTTGAGTTGCAGGTGGGTAAGCAGATGTGTGATGGAAACATAATGACATTATTATGCTTTTTTAAGGGCTTCTGTTTCCTCAGCACAACAGAAGAAAGTTCATCAAATCAGAATTCTATATGGAGAGTGCAGGGAGAGAAGAGATGTAAATCATAGGAGAGAATAAAGAAAGAAATATAATGGAAATGAGAGGCAAGGTGACATTGAATGGCCTTTAAAGTTCCAGGCAAGTCCAAGCTAAAACTCTCAGCAATGCTGGCAGCCTGATGATGCTATAAAACATGATAGCCTGACTCTTAGATGCTGAGGCAGATGCAGGTAGAGTCCCCAAGAAATATCAGAGGTTTGATGACTCTAACAGCCGTCCTAGTCTCACTCCTCCCCTTTATAGCCAAGCTCTTCAAAATAATAGCCTGTAGTTGCAGACTTCCACCTTTTTACCACTCACTCACTCTTTCAACCACTAATCTGACTTCACACCCATCAACCAACTTAAAGTGCCCTGGCAGTGGCCAGTAATGACCTAAAGCCAAATCACACTTCATGACTTTCCTTGACCTCTAAGCAGTAACTTCTGCCAGCAATCTTCCTCATCCTATGATTGTTCTCCCAGTCCCTCTCACTAGCTTCCTTTTCCTGCCAGCCTGCAAACATTATTCTTCTCTATGACTTCTGGCTGAACGGCCCTCTACTCTCATTCCGCAAGCTCTTCACGAGTAACAACATCTGCTCCCAGGGTTTTAACCATCAACCCCCTGGAATCACCTGACCACAGCTTGAAAAGCACTGATTTAGGGTATTAGCAAGAGTGGTGAAATAATTGGCCATGAAACCTAAGCAGATTGGGGGAAAAGTGAAACCAAGGACAGCTGATGGACAGGAGGAGCAGAGACGTCAATCAACTGATGTTCACAGTAGAGAAGCAGCTGCAATAAAAGTGCTTAACCAAGGACGTTGGAAGAGTACAAAGTTGTGATCAACAGATATTTTAGGATTGTTTTTTAAATTAGTAGTTAAAGGTGAAAGAGAGTAGTTTCAGAAATTCCAGGGTGTTAGTTCAGAAATAGTAGATGAGAAAGCATGAAAATTAACACACAAAGGAAATCAAGGAGCCAAAATTCATGGAATGAAGGTTAATGGAGAAAAATAAAAAAGAAAGAAAGAAAGCTGGCTCAGTTGGTTAGAGCATGGTGCTGATAAACACCGTGGTCCAGGGTTCTTTCTCTGTATGGCCAGTCGCAAAAACTTTTTAAAAAAAAAGTTACCACTGTAATTTTTGTTACAGTGGTAATAAAAAAAATACAACTATAACAGACTGGAATAAAAAAATACAACTATAACAGACTGGAATAAAAGTCACAAAACCAGTTAGATTACTTTTCTAGTTCCAGAGATGGGACTAGGAGCAGATCCTCCTCTAAATGAGTGAATCTTTTCTGGAGAGACAGACTCAGGGCACGAGTGAAAAGAAAGCAAGCTGTAATGATGCCTTCTGTTCTCTCTATATCCAATGGAAACAAAAGAACATTTCTAACCAAAAAAAAATGGAGAAAAATATTCCAGCTCCTTACTTCAAAAATGAGGTACAGCTGATAAAAAGAAGATGGGCTCTGTTCTAGCATCTCATGGTACTCTGAAGAGACTGAGCTTTTCTATCCTAGTCAGGGGAGAAATAGTCTTGCTACCAGAGCTCACAGCAGAAACATCAACTGGGTGCATATACTACTGTGCCAGCTAGCTGAAGAGAAAGCAATGTGGCTCTGCGAATGGGGGAATGGGGGCAGAGACCCACATGACCTTAGTCCTAATTCTGATCAAGAATGGCAAGACATTTAGGAGCTAAGTGACCCAGCCACAAGTAACATGACAATATGTTTAATACATATTGTTAAAAGTTAATATTCTTAAATTACAGGTATAAACTAAATTCCAACTAGTGTATTATGATCAAATTGTACTACCAAGCTTTCCATTTAAGGCCTCCAGGCTTCAACTAATTTAGGGTGACTAGAAGGAATAAGTATCATGAAAGAGTGATGGGTACAAAGTGGGCTCAAGGATGGCTACCACCAGCACATTTCTAACAAAATCCTGGGAGAGAAGATGAATGAACTATAATTGAGCTGATGATGTTATCTTCTACAGCAGAAAGCCAATAGATACTGCTACATTTTAAGTTGCTAAATCAAAAAATAAAAATGTAAGTATCCTTTAAAGTTACAAGGTAACCACTAAAATATCTAAAATTAAAATTTTACTTCTTTGAAATTACACTAACAGCCAGAGAAATAAAAAAAGAAAAATCCAGATTAGTAGTAAAAGACAAAACACAAATAGTTATGAAAATAATAATATAATAAAGATGAGACATACTTGAATCAATAAGTATAACAGGACAAATTAATAAAAGAAAACACAGAATGAGACATATACAAAACAAAGTGACTCAGAAGAGTTGAAAACAAAAGGATAAACAGAGACATACCAGGCAGATGCTAACAAAGAGGAAAGTTGGGTTTCAACCTTTTTCTCTCAGAAAAGGCTAAATTTAAGGCAAAAGGTGTGAAGTAAAACAAAACAGGGCACTTCATAAAAAACAATAATAACCCACAAAGAGGAAAGAATTGTCATAAATCTTCATGCACCAAAAAACATAGCACAAATACACAGTTTTTTAAAAAAAATGAATATGCAAAGATAAATAAAACATTATTTTAGTTTGGAGACTTTAATTCACCATGAAAGAAAAAGCAAACCTAATCCAAATAAATAATACAAATTTTTTAAAAGCAGTAAGATTAGAGAAGAACTTCCTCAACTTAACAAAGAATAGCTACAAAAAAAACTTAGAGCTAACTTCGTACTTGATGGTGAGGAATTGAAAGCTTTCCTACTAAGATCAGGAACAGGCAAGACAACCCCTCCCACCACTCTTTTTCAGCATTGTACTAGAAGTCACAGCTAATGCAATAAACAAGAAAAGGAAATCAGAGGTATACAGAATTTCAAGGGAGAAATAAAAGTGTCTTTGTTCATAAATGACAGGATCTTCTATGTAGAAAATCGGTAAAAAAAAAAAAAAAAATCAACACAAAAACCTCCTAGAACTAAGAAGCGATTATGGCAAGGTTGCAGGACACAAGGTTAACATACTAAAATTCAATCACTTTCCTATAAACCAGCAATGAACAAGTGAAATTTGAAATTAAAAACACAACACCACTTACATTACCACTCCCAAAAAACAAAATACTTAGGCATAAATCTACCAAATATGTACAAGATCTATATAAGGAAAACTACAAAACTCTGATGAAAGAAATCAGAGAACTTAATTAATGGAGAGATATTCCATGTTCATGAATAGGAAAACTCAATATTGTCAAGATGTCAGTTCTTCCCAACTAAATCTGTATATTCAGTACAATCCCAGTCAAAATTCTAGCTGGTTCTTTTGTTGATATTGATAATCTGATTCTAAAATTTATATAGACAGGCAAAAGACCCAGAATAGTCAACACGATATTGAAGAAAAAGGAAAAAATAGACAGATTGATACTACTCAACTTCAATACATATTATAAAGCTATAGTAATCAAGACATTATCGGTGAAAGAACAGACAAATATAGATCAATGGAACAGAACAGAGAGCCCAATATTATATCCACATAAATGTAGTCAACTGATCTTTGACAAAGAAGCAAAGGTTATACAATGGAGAAAAGATCATCTTTTCATTAAACAGTGCTGGAACAACTGGACATCCACATGCAAAAAAATGAGTCTGGACACAGACCTTACATACTTCACAAAAATTAACTCAAAATGGATCACAAACTTAAATGTAAAATGCAAAACTATGAAACTCCAAGAAGATAACATAGGAGAAAATGTAGATAACCTTGGGTTTAGGAATGACTTTTTAGATACAACACCAAAGGTATGATTCATGAAAGAATTGATAAGCTACACATCATTAAAATTCAAAACTTCT
>NW_007731058.1:0-4229 GCF_000696425.1 Galeopterus variegatus | reverse complement strand
CTGAGGGTTGCGATCCGTTGCCGGTCACAAAAAAAGACAAAAAGGAAAAAAAAAAAAACTTGGAGGAAACCAAGATGTCCTTCAATAGGTTAATGGATAAACAAACTGTGGTACATCCAGACAAAAGAATATTGTTCAGCACTAAAAAAAAAAATTTAAAAAAAAAAGAAAAAAGAAAAGAAAAGTCATGGAAGAAACCTAAATGCATATCGCCAAGTCAAAGAAGCCAATCTGAAAAGGCTACATACTGTATGATTCCAGCTATCTAACATTCTAGAATAGGCAAAACTACAGAGACAATAAAACAATCAGTGCTTGCCAAGAGTTTGGGAGAAGAAGGAACGAACAGGCAGACCATAGAGGATTTTCAGGGCAGTAAAACAACTCTGTATGATACTATAATGGTAAATATATGTCATTATAAATTTTTCCAAACCCATAGAATGTACAACACCAAGAGTGAACACTAAACTATGAGCTGTAAGTGATAATGATGTTGTTGAATCATCAATTGTACCAAATGTACTACTATGGATGGGGATGGTGATAATAGGGAAAAATGTGCATGTGTGGGGGCAGGAGGTATATGGAAAATCTCTGTCCCTTCTGCTGAATTTTGCTGTGAACCTAAAACTGCTCTAAAAATAAAGCCTATTTTTAAAAAGTAATAAGTAACAAGATTGTGCTAGTAAATAAATGTGTTTATCAAACTCAATATCCTATACTACTCCTACCTCACCCAGCCACTCACAACCACCAATCTACTTTCTGTTGCTATGGATTTGCCTATTCTGGATATTTCATATAAATGAAATCATATGAAAGTACATCAAAAATTTCATGGAAAAATAAAATTAAAAGATAATACAAATCTTTCCATAAGCTTTTTGTAGACCCCTCGTAAAATATGTGACTTTTTGTGTCTGGCTTCTTTCACTAAGCATGTTTTCAAAGTTCATGCATGCTGTCCATGAATCAATACTTCATTTCTCCAGACTTTTTGAGAAAAATTCCTATTTAATTAAAAACACAGTGGTTATATTTTTGCTGGCAGCTGATACATTTGTATCCACACACAGATACATATATATAAAAAGACGTTCACTGTTTCCTTGTTAACTGCAACAAACCACCCTTCAAAAGAGAGAAGAAAACAGAATTACGAATGCTCAATCCCCAAAATAATTAAATACAAAACACATGCTGATACCTACTCTTCTAATAGTAACTAAAACTATCATAATAAATTGCCCTGTATCTTTCAACTTGTGCTTCAATAAAGGTAAAACAATACTTCCTCACAAATAGATAACACTGAGACCCCTAACGAGGTGTAAAATATTCCATTTTTCAAGATTATCATAGTAAATTCCAAGTTCATTAATGTCATCTACAATATTACACCTTATTACTTCTTCTTGAAATTTTTCAGATCCTATATAGTCTGACATTGCAACTCACCAGCAAAAAGTTCTTAAATTCTTTCTGAGACCCATACTCCAACAAAACTGAAGAAAGGACAGCCTTTTTTGAGAGGAGCCAGGACGCAGGCTGAAATTCACTGTCCTTCAGGGCTCTATATCCCAATCACAGCTAGTCTACCCAGATAGTCCCCTTTTATGAAAGCCCACAATATCCCCAGTTCCACATATTTTAGCACAATTGTTTATTTCTATTAAATGTTTCATGCAAATAAAACTTGTCTCCCTAACTATTTATTATGTCTATTTTAGGTATATTAAATGAAGTACTGACACAAAGAGGAACTATCTTGCACATCTCTTGAAACTTCCTTAGTTCCTAAATAAATAATTTTAACATAAACTTAGTAAATCACATTCCCTTCCCCACTGCTTGTTCCTTAGCCTCATTTAGGCCTGATCAGGAGAGAGGGAAGACGCTTGGAACTGGATAAAAGATGGAAATTTTTATTAGACTGAACTAGATTTTGCAGTATCTGTAAGTGACCACAAAGCTATGAGATAAGCCCAAGTTTTCAACAGAGGGTAGGAAATGGAAATCCCATGGCACCCTCGCAAGAGCTTGTGGAAAAATGGAATTAGAAAATGTTTACAAGACCTGGCCTTATATAGCCAATTACACATGCTATAGAATAGTGTAGAGCCAGTAACAAGAATGGAAACCTATATACCACACTGTTCTTCCTACTGTTTACCTGAGGAAATGTAAAGTTGGGAAGCGGTTATAAAGAAGGCATGACCGTAAGCCAAAAATAACAGGGAGAGAAAAAACTGAAGATACTTCCACATTAAAACAGTAAATATATGTGACTAGTGTAAAATTATTTAAGTTGTGTAAATGTATACAGGCATACTTCCAAAAGTTCATGGAAAAAAATAGAATTAAAAGATAACACAAATTTTTCCATGAATTTTTTGAAGTGCCTTTGCACCACTGATTTGTATGAAACAGTGGCAAGTATTTCAGAATGGTGGAATTTCAGATCATTTTTACCCTTTCACTTTCTTCCTTATACTTCTGAATAAATTCAATTTCCAACAATCAAAATTTTTATTTATAAAATTGGGGGGGAAAGAACATTATTTTCAAGACGAATAAAATAAAATAAAATTTATTCCAATAACCCTGCTGGAAAGCAATGTATTTGCATCTTTATATACTCTGATTCAATAATCTTACTCCTGGGAATTTATATTACAATGTTGCAACAAAAAGAAAGCTACATGCATTAAGGTTTTCATTGTAGCAATGCTTAAATAAACAAAAAAAATTTAAAAACCATTCCTCTGTTGCTATATTATTAGGTTACCGTTACTACTACTAACAATAATAATAATGACAACAATAATACCAACTGCCATTCAAGAATTTAAGAACAGGAAACATCTGTCAGCCACACCTCTGGGTATATACTGCTATGACAAGAATTAAAGATTTAAGTCTGTGTGTCTTAGAAGGGTAACCAAGAGAATAACAAAAAATAATGTAACAATAAATACCAGAGAAAGTAGGAGAAAGGTAGTAGTGTAAATACTCACTGTAGTAGTATAAATCCTCACTACCAGAAAGCTAGTAACTAAGTCCTCAATGTCTGTACTGGGAAGTCAATGCATATTAAGTGTTGGTAAACCAAAAAATATTACCTAGCATTATGAAAGTGACTTAGAAAAATAAGAAAAAGACAAATAAGGGATTGCCTATGGAAAAGAATTAGATGGAAGCCTTACTTTTTGTAAAGTCTTCAATACTATTTATTAAATGCATGTATAACTCTGACAATAATTTTCAAGTAATCCTTTACCATTACCATTCCTTCACTTAGAGATTTCCATTGTTTGAAAAAACATTAAATAATAAATTTTTACATTATTGCCTTTTTCCATATTTAACAAACATTTCTTAGACCTATATTTCTCAACTGAGGGTGACAGTGTCCCCTCAGGAAACATGTAGCAATGTCTGGGGATACTGTGGTTGTTACAACTAGAGGGATCGTGCCACTGGAATCTAAAAGTAGAGGCCAGAGTTGCCGACGAAATCCTACAATGCACAAGACAGCCCCCAACAATAAAGAAGTATCCAGTCTAAAATGTCAACAGTACAAAGGTTAAGAAACTCTTTTTCAGGCTAACTGCCAAAAAAGTATATAAGATAAACACAGAAGTAATTACATATACAACATAATTTGAATAGTCTCTTACAAGCAACGCTTATTTTTTTTTAATGTGAGTTGCGACAGTAGGGAATGTTAACTCTAATTTAATTGGTATATTGTAATAAGCAAATCCCTTTCACTTTAAAAAATAATGTGGGGCACATCAAGAGATTTTAACAAGATTAAGGTACAGATCATTCCAAACTACTTAGTGCTAAAAAGGGGGGGGAAACAACACTATCCCTTATGATCTTACAACTTGTCTAAACTAAAAAAAAAAAAAATTAGGGCCGAGCCTGTGGCACACTCGGGAGAGTGCGGAGCTGGAAGCGCAGCAGCGCNGCGATCCATTGCTGGACACGAAAAAAGACAAAAAGGAAAAAAAAAAAAAAAACTTCTGCTCTATGAAAAATACTGTCAAGGGAATGAAAAGACAAGCCACAGACCAGTAGAAAATATCTGCAAAAGATATATCTGACAAAGGACAGCTATCCAAAATATATAAAGAACTCCTAAAATTCAACAATAAGAAAACAACCTTATTGAAAAATAGGCCAAAGACTTCACCAAAAAAGATAGACAGATGGCAAAT
>NW_007731057.1:294066-298917 GCF_000696425.1 Galeopterus variegatus | reverse complement strand
GATAGTGAAGTGGAGTGATTACTGATGCAGATGGATTTTCTCATCTGCAGATTCCTACCCGCAGAGATCCAAGGCATTAATTGAAAGCATTTAAAGGTGATGGTTGGAAGAGCTAGCATTTCCTTTTTCTGTGTTCAGAAGTTTTATTCTGCCATTAAGAGACCTTGGAACCACTCATTGTGAACATAAAACTGCATGTTCAAACACTCAAGCCAGTACCTTCCACTCCCTAAAGTGTAGCATTTTATATTATACATTTTGAAATCACAAACCAACAGTGCTTCAAGCAGCTAGATGGATCTGGCTTAGNTATTTGACTGGCAGTAGAACTTTTGCCCCAATAATACTGGGATCAGCCCTAGATTCTGTAGATAGGACTGGCCATAGTTCACTATCAGTGCTTCCAGAAAGGGCACTCATTGACTCATCAAAGATTTGTTGAACATGTCCTGTGTGCCAAGAACTTGGCCAGACACTGAGGACACAAATATAAAGAGGCCAAGTACCGCTTTGTAAGAACTCACAGAATATTGGAGTTCGTAAAACTGAGTTTGGATGGTAGGGTTTATAAGTTGTCGAAAACCTGAGGTTACAGCCCTGGCTCTGCTACTAGCCTGCTATGTAAACTTGAACAGGTTACCTTCCCTCTCTGGGCCTCAGTTTCTGTGTCTCTTAAATGGGAATGACTGGATGCTTGTGAATTCTTCAAGGGATTGTTGTGAGGATGCAAAGGGATAAGATCTGAGTGAGAATCATAAAGAGAAAATGCTAAAAATGAAGGAGTCTTAATCATATCAAAATCATATATGTTCTTCATCTAGAAACATTATCCTCTGAAATTCTCAAAGCCATTTATTATCTCATGCTTAACTCTGTATCTGGGAAAGAGTGGTCATTTCATTAAGTGGCAAAGAAGAAAAATAAAGAGGAGTTTATTACGTTGCAGTGATAACTCATATTGACCAAAAAAAATGATTACATGCCAGGCTTTGCACTTGATGACTTATTTATGTGATATTATGGAAGTCTTATAACAATCTTGAGAGATGGGAATTATTATCCCCATTTTACAGAAGAGAAAGTAGGCTCAGAAGCCTACTTTAAGGATCTTGTCAAAGGTTACATGGGAGTGCGGCGGAGCTCCTGCCGAGGGTTCAGATCCCATGTTGAGACCGGTTCCCGTTCACTGGCTGAGCGCGGTGCGGGCGCAACACCGAGGGTTGCGATCCTGTTACCGGTCAGTAAAAAAGATAAAAAGGAAAAAAAAAATCACGTAACTTGTAAATGACTAAGTTGGGATTTGAAACCCAGGTCTGACCCACATGTTCAGATTACCTTCACTACACCTCATACCACCCGCAACGTAGAAAAGTGTCCATGCAGTTTTGGTGCTGCCTGAGTGTGAGGCAGGCAGCTGTCAACAGGCATGTTCCATGACATACTGTGTGACAGGCCCTAGACACCCTGTGTATTGGTGAGTGGGTAGAGAAGGTTAAAAAACTCAATCTCTGAACAGTGAACAAGAAAAAGTGGTATAAAGGAAGCCAAGATACTGGCAACAGAAACTGTGGTGCAAGGGGAGTGAACTGAATGCAGGTGAGACCAAGAATAAAATTAACACTCAAGGAAAGACAGAAAAGAATTCACTTGGTAAATTCCACAGGGGAATTATCTCCTCCTTCTCAACTTGTCATTTTATTTCTGCCAATACTTTTTCCGAGTTCCTGATATTGTAGCCAAAGTAGAAAATAAATACACATTGCACCTATCCTGTGCCTGATGCCTGATTAAATATCTGAGATGCAATAAAGCCATAGTTTCCAGAATATTTTTTATTCATGAAGCAATCTCAATATGAAACAAATTGTGTAGGGGATAGAAAAGCTATACTCACACAGGCTAAATCAGAGGCTTTCTATTTGAAATTTGTAAATTCGAGATGCTTTGTCCCTGAGTTTGTTTGTATAGATGTTTTCTGAAACCTGACTCTAAAAATAAGTCAACATTTATAGCTGGAATATTTTGCCCTGCGGAAAACAAAGTCAAGAACTTCCTTGTTCACATTAAGGGTTTTCTTTTTTTCCTGGGTTCAGCAATAGGACACTGTGGAGCTTGGTTTCACAATGAAATTGCTTCTCAAAACCTTTCCTGCATCCTCAAAACCCTATTTCTCTGCCTTAATTGGTGCCTTCAGTGCACCTGCAGAAAATGGCATGGTGCTGCAACGTCCGCCCATTTCCTACCAGCTGCACATGCTCAGCTGAGAGTTGCAACACCCTTCAGTGGCTGGGTCATTTGGAGGCTGATGAACTTTGTGTAGAAAGCTTTTAGTTAATCCCTGTTTCTTGGAGGCTTGTATATTCAGCAGCTATTATAGCAATAGCAATTGTTTCTTCTGAAAATTAACAGGACTTGGTTTTGTAATTCTTGGGTTAAGACCAAACGTTTGACCCATGATTCTAGCTTTCCTACCAGTGCTTGTCCCTAAAGCAGTGAAGAATTTACAGGTGCACATAGGCAAAATGTGGCATTATGTGGTAGTGAAGTCTGTGTTTAAAATTACAACCTCATAGGCATAGGAGAGTAAGGCTGGGTGAATGGAGAAAGCCCTAAGAAAACCAAGAAGCTAAAATTCATTTGAATTCTCCTAATTGCTCATAACATTGAACCACATTTTAAACTCAATTTTTTAATGTGTTTTTCTTTCTGCACCTGTTTCTGCTCAGTCACCACACCCTGCAGACTCATCTCTGCTTCTTGTATTTACAAAGCTCTTTCTTCTGCCAGAAATGCTCTTTCTTCCCTTCCTCCTGGATGACTTCCACTCATCCTTCAGACCTCAGCTTGAATATTGTTAAATATTCTCAGAGACTCCACCACAAATTCCCCAGTATAATTTGGTCTTCAGCAGCTATTTGTCTCTGCATTGTGATAAAGGGAAACTGAGGTTCAGAAATTTGGCACTGCTTATTTAAAACCAAACCAATGGCATGTCTGGTATTGTAATCCACATTTATAGGATTCTAGCCCATACCTTCTCTCTACAATTCTGACNTCTGGTATTGTAATCCACATTTATAGGATTCTAGCCCATACCTTCTCTCTACAATTCTGACCTACTAGAAGAAGAGTCTGAGATCAGAACAGTAGAGCAGCTGGTTTGACTTCTGTGTCACCAAGTTACTGAATAAGGGCTCCTTAGAGTCCTCTGATTAACATTAGATTGATCCTAAGTCTGAGCTGTAGCAGAGTGTTTGGAGCCTGGTCTCCAGGCCCCAGTCACAAAGACTGAAAGACCTGTGGGGCAGGTAGATTGGCCTAGTCCTCCAATGGCAGAACTTTTACAGATCTTGTCCCAGAGTGGTTGGCCTCTGGCTAGTCAGCAACTACTTCTAAAGGTTAGTACTGACCACAGAGGGCAAGCCATGGAGGAGCAGTAAGCTTCCCACCATCCAGGACATCTCTTAGGACCATTTTCTTGGCAGCTACCACACGGAGACTCCTGCTGAGAGAAAAAACAAACAAACAAACAAACAAACAAAAAACTCTTTGCTTAAGTTTGTATTTTGTGTGATAGTGCTCAAAGCCCTTTTCCACGATAGCTTCATTTGACCATTACAACAGCTCCCTGAAGTCAGCAGACAAGGTACTACTAATTCCCACTGTTCTTACAGCTTTCAAACAGAGTCATCTAGAGGTTAAGTGATTTTCTCAGTGTCACATAGCCAGCAAGTGACTTTACTGGGCCTGGAACTCCAGTCTCCTGATCTATGCTTTGATGCATTCTTCACTGCATCAGATTGCCTCACAAGCAGCATGGCAACAGCCTGATAGGAGGAGGATACTATCTAACTAGCATGGATGAGCCAACCTTCCCTGCACAGGTTACCCTCACAGAGACCACAAAAACAGAATTTCAGTCCAGCCCTTCTTTGAGCAAACTCTGGGGTCAGACTACCTGGCTTCAAATCTCAGCTTCTCTGCTTACTGGCTGTGTGATTTGGGGCATGTTTCTTAACTTCTCTGTGTCTCACTTTCATATCAGTAAGATAAGGGTAGAAAAAAATAATGTCTACCAGATAAGACTGTAGGGACCCTTAAATGAGTTAACTCCATGCTTTACATAGAATAGCTCCTGACACATATGAAGCAGTCAATAAATACTAGTTCACAGTAGTAGTTCAATATTTTGATTAGCTCCCTTATTTTGTGCCCTGTGTCATTTTAAACAAAGCTAAGTTACTGGGCTCACACGTTGTTTTTATCATCCATTATGTTGTCTCTGGACCACAGATTTAATGACATCCCTCATGTGCACTGTGACATATAAAGCATTTTCTGACATCTCCAGATTTCTACTCTATTGTAAAGGAATGATAGTATATTACCATATCTTTCTGTTGGGTTTTCCCCCTAATTCTTGGTTTCTGATTTGAGTTCATTTCCTGAACAGACATAATTGACATACCACAATATCATGAATTACCAAACATTACCTTGTTCAAGAAACCAGCTCCTTGATAATCAAGTCCACTGTCCTCTCAACCCCCTTCACCTGTCATGGAAGTTGGTTCTTAGGAGGGCCATTTTCTAACAAAATATTTCTTAAATGCTCAGCGATAAGGTCAGGCCTAAAGAAAGGTTTTATTGCACAATAGGATGACTATGGTTAGCAATTAAGTTTCCTTTATTATATAATAGCTAGAGGAGAGGCTTTTGAAAGTTTTCACCACACAGAAATGATAAATGCATGAGGTGATGGTTACATTAATTACCCTGACCTTATCATTACACAACATATATGTGTATCAAAATATCAGATTGTACCCCATAAGTATGTTTAATTACAAT
>NW_007731057.1:292538-293453 GCF_000696425.1 Galeopterus variegatus | reverse complement strand
ATCAGGGGAAGGAAGGATTGTGAGGGGAGTGGACAGTTTGAAGTGATCCTCAAGGCAGTCGGTCACTGCTTTCCAATATGATTATTGAATCTATTTCTTAAATTAGCTTTTATATTTTTTAAAAAATCAACATTCTGGCAATTATGTTAAGTAAATTAAATAGAAATAAACTCATTCCAATGAAGCCATATAATTTGAGATTCAGTGTTGTTCTAATAGATATTTATGGATCTTGTTGTCGATGGAATCTCAGTGTCTTGACTAATGCTTGGCACATAGTGGATGTTTGATAAATATTTGCTGAATAAATTGAGTGACATACAGCTGTACTAATCCAAGGCATCAATTGGACACATTTAAGAGTGAAAAAATGGTCAACATCTACTTTTTTCTGTGTACTCTGCTTGGGTTGTGTTATTTAAAAATTCACAGACTAAGGGTCACGTGTATAGCCACAAGAAGTCTACTGACCTGAAAAGAGAACATTACATGTGAGCATGGTGTTAGCCATTATTTCCTTTGATTGTCACACCAGCAATACAAGCTGTGGTATTTGCTCCTACTCTAGGAGAGGTTAACTTTGTCCAAAGTCACACATATAGGAAGTAGAAGAGCAGAAATTTGAATATAAGTATGTCTGGTTCCAAATCCAATATTTATTTCACCACATCAGATTAATTAATATTCATATAAATATTTAGGAAAGGTTTTAACTGAAGAAATGCCAACCTGTCCACTCCCTGGTTGAAATGATTTTCCAGATTCCAAGATCAGTTTGAATAATACAAGAGTGTCCCTTTTGAAATCGGCACTTTTAGGGATAGGTAGGTTTACCCTGAAATTATAAGTAGGTGAGGAGGCAGGATGTTGTTTACTCCAAAGGACAACAATTGGCCTTAAAAGAGATGATCATTG
>NW_007731057.1:280945-291812 GCF_000696425.1 Galeopterus variegatus | reverse complement strand
AGGAGGCAGGATGTTGTTTACTCCAAAGGACAACAATTGGCCTTAAAAGAGATGATCATTGGGCCGGCCTGGTGGCGCGCTGGATAGTGCGCCACTTGGGAAGCGCAGCGGCGCTCCCGCCCGAGGGTTCGGATCCCACGTGCAGACCGGTTCCCGCTCACTGGCTGAGCGAGGCGCGGGAGCAGCACCGAGGGTTGCAATCCCGTTGCCGGTCCCCGGTCCGGTACGGGGGCAACACTGAGGGTTGTGATCCGTTGCCGGACACGGAAAAAAGACAAAAGACAAAAAAAAAAAAAAGAGATGATCATTATCTTTGTATTGATACTTAATATAATATGCAAATTACCCCAGTCCCTTTATGGCCTAGAGTTTTGTTTGGCAAGAAGCAGAATTATTACGGGGTCAAAGGGACAGATGGAACTGGTTGAAACAGCTTCGGGAAACAGCTTTGAAGATGGTTGGGATGTTCTGCTTTAGAAGAAGTCTGGTGAGGAGGAAGATGGAGGCTGAACATAGTTTGAACAGAGGCAATGCCCATATGCTGGAAAAGAAAGACCAAGGGACACAGTGAAAGATGTTACCAACATGTAAAAGGAAGTGAAGAGCTGAAAATTACTCTAGGATTGCTAATTTGAAAACCTGATAACCTGGTGGTGTTGGGCAACTAAGCTATTTTCATGCATAGCACCACCTGTTGGCTTAGTAAGACAGCTCATTGTAAGCTCTATTAAGATGGAAGCTATGACTGTCATATTTATCTGTATATACTCTGATATTAAATATTGTTTATATAGCTACGAACCCAGTATTTCTGCCTTGTCATGAGAGTCTGGGGTCTGGATCCAGACTGCCTGGGTACAAATCCTACTATATTTATAACTGGGTCTCAGTTTCCTCATTTATGAAATAGGATCACAATCACCCTACCTGACAGGCTAAGTGTAAAGACTAAATGACTTGAATACATGAGAAGCATTTAGAACATACCCGGGCATATAGTAAATTCTCAATAAATGTTAGCTATTACAGGTGACTTTTTTTTTTTTTTTTCTTTTCCCTTTCTTCTCAAATCCTCTATCACTGATCACATCCTTGGGATTCTTCTTGAGGTAACATTCCCTCACATGAACATTCACATTATTTCTTGCCCTCTTAATTCTTCCCTGATTTCTTTTATTCTTGCCTATTACCTCAGGAAAATCTCCCTATGTCTCTGTTCCACTTTGGAACCTAAAACATTGAGAAAGAAAAAAAAGTAAAACTTTCAAACTTCCTTGGAAAAAGCCACCTGGAATCAATCATCAACTGCCCAATCCATGAAAATCCCTAGATATTGACATCAGAGCTTTCACATCTCCTTTGATTTCTGCAGACATCTCTCATTACATTTTCCTTTCTCCAGCATCAGCACTTGAGACAATATTAAATTAATCCTTATTCAACTATATTATTCTTTCTTTCTATTTTATTTAGTTGCTGTTATTGAAATCATTGCTGTTTTGCAATATTTTTTTTCATTGCAAATGTATGGTGTTTCAAGCTATGCTAGGGTGAATACATTGCTGCGGGCTAGCCTGTGAACTTAATTGCCATTTGTGACATCACTTCTATGAAAATATGTTATTTATTCTAAACAGCTGATTCAAATAGGAACATTTTTGCTTGTAGACTCATACTTTACATAGTCATACATTATTTTGTTTAGCACTTCAAACTTACATATGCTATAGGTATTATTTCTATATTACAAATTAAAAATCTGAGATTTACAGATTTATTTATTTATTTATTTTCCATTCAGAGTTACACAGTAACATTGCTAAGTATGTATAGCTTTTTTAAAAAAATTGTATTTTATGGGTTTTAAAATTTTTATTTATTTGCTTATTATTTATTTTAATTGAAGCATGATTGATTATATATATTTTGGGGGTACAGTGTTGACTATCAGTATTTGTGTACAATATGTGGTGATTAAATAATATTAGCATGTTCATTATTACAAATCATAATTATTCTTTGTGTCCCTTGCCCAATTTCTTCCTAACCCCCCTCCCTCTCCCCCTTTACCACCTCTAGTAGCTATAGGTGTGTTCTCTTCTTCTTAAAGTTCAACATTTTACTATGGCCTTTATTCTTTCTTTCTTTATTAGTTCCCACTTACAAGTGAGGACATGTGGTATTTCTCCTTCTGTACCTGGCTTATTTCACTTAACAAAATTCTCTCCAAGCTCACCCAAATTGCTGCTAATAATAGAATTTCATTATTTTTTATGACTGAGTAGTATTCCATTGTGTATATATGCCACATTTTCCTTATCCAGTCATCTGTCGATGGACATTCAGGTTGGTTCCATATCTTGGCTATTGTAAATAGAGCTGGGATAAACATGGGAGTGCAGGTATCCCTTTGACATTAAAATTTCCATTTCTTTGGGTATATAACCAGAGGTGGGATGGCTGGATCATATAGTAGTTCTATCTGTAGTTGTTTGAGAAAACTCCATACTGTTTTGTGTAATGACTGTGCTATTTTACAGTTCCACCAACAGTGTATAAGAGTACCCCTGTCTCCACATCCTTGCCAGCATTTGTTATTCTCCATCTTTTTGATACTAGCCAGTCTAACGGGTGAGATGATATTGCAATGTGGTTTTGATTTACATTTCCCTATTGATTAGTGACGTTGAGCATTTTTTCATGTACCTGTTGGCCATTTGTATGTCTTCCTTTGAAAAATGCCTATCAGCTCCTTTGCTCATTTTCTAATTAGATTCTTTGGGGTTTTTTTTACTGTGAAGTTATTTAAGTTCCTTGTATATTCTAGATATTATCCCTTATTGGATGTATAGTTTGCAAATATTTCCTCCCATTCTATGGATTGTCATTTCACTATGTTAACTGTTTCCTTTGCTGTGCAGGAGATTTTTAGTTTAGTATAATCCCATTTGTTTCTTTTTTCTTTTTTTGCTTGTGCTTTTAGGGTCTTATTCATAAAATTTTTGCTGAGTCCTACTTCCTGAAGTTTTCCGCTGTTTTCTTTCCGTAGTTTTATGGTTTGGGGTCTTATACTTAAGTCTTTAATACATTTTGAATTGATTTTGGTATACAGCAAGAGATACAGGTCTAGTTTCATTCTTCTGCATATGGATGTCCAATTTTCCCAGCACCATTTACCGAAGAGGCAGTCTTTCCCCAATGTACGTTCTTGTTGCCTTTGTCAAAGATCAGTTGGCTGCAAGTATGCGGGTTGATTTCTGGGTTCTCTATTCTGTTCCATTGGTGTGACGGACTGTTTTTATGCCAGTATCATGCTGTTTTAATTACTAAAGGTTTGTAGTATAATTTGAACTCGGGTAGTGTTACGCCTCCAGCTTTATTTATTTATTTATTTTGCTCAGGATTGCTTTGCCTATTCAGGGTCTTTTGTTGTTCCATATGGATGTTAGGATTATTTTTTTATTTTTGTGAAAAATGTCATTGATATTTTGATGGGGATTGCATTGAATCTGTAGATCACTTTGGGTAGTATGGAAATTTTCACAGTGTTAATTCTTCCAATCCAAGAGCATGGAATGTCTTTCCACCTTTTTGTGTTCTCTTTTATTTCTTTTAGTAGTGATTTGTGTTTTTTGTTGTAGTGATCTTTCACCTCTTTAATTAAACTTGTTACTTGGTATTTTATATTTTTTGGTGAGTATTGTTAATAGGCTTGCTTTCTCAATTTCTTTTTCTGCTAGTTCCTTATTGGAGTATGAAAATGCTTGTAATTTTGGGGTGTTAATTTTGTATCCTGCAACATTGCTGAAATTGTTTAACAGTTCTAGGAGCTTTATGGTATAGTCTTCATGTTTTTCTATAATAGGTTCATGTCATCTGCAAACAAAGACAGTTGAAGTTCATCTTTTCCAATCTGGATGACCTTTATTTCTTTCTCTTGACTGATTGCTCTGTCTAGTACTTCTAATGCTGTGCTAAATAGAAGTGGTGAGAGTGGGCATCCTTGTCATTCAGGATGATATTGGTCGTGGGTTTGTCATGCGTGGCTTTTATTTTACTTTCCTCTTATACCTAATTTGTTGAGAGCCTTTAATCATGAAGGATGTTAAATTTTGTCAAATGCTTTTTCTGCATTTATGGAGGTAATCACAAGGTTTTTGTCCTTGATTGTGTTGATATGTGTATCACATTTATTGACTTGTGTCTGTTGAACAATCCTTGCCTCCCTGAGATGAATCCCACTTGATCATGGTGTATTATTTTTTTGATGTATTTCTGTATTCTGATTGCTAATATTTTCTCAGATTTTTGTGTCTTTGTTCATCAGATATATTGGACTGTGGTTTTCTTTTTTTTTTTTTTTTGTATCTTTATCTGGTTTTGGTATCAGTTTGATGCTGGCCTCATAATGAGTTTGGGAGAGTGGCCTCTGTTTCAAATTTTTGGAATAGTTTGAAAAGAATTGGTATTCATTCTTCTTTAAAGGTTTGGTAGAACTCAGCAGTAAAGCCATCCAGTCCTGGGCTTTTCTTTGTTGGGAGATTGCTGATTTTTACTTCAATTTCATTGTTGGTTATTGGACTGTTCATGTTTTCTGTCTTTTGGTTTATCCTTGGTATTTTGTATATGTCCAGAAATTTACTCATTTCCTCCAGGTTTTCAAATTTGTTGGTGTATAGTTGTTTATAATTGTCTCTAATGACTCTTTGTGTTTCTATGGTATTTTTGCATTTCTGTGATATTGGTTATAATGTCTCCTTTTTCATTTCTGATTTTTGTTATTTGGATTTCTCTCTCTCTCTCTCTCTCTCTTTTTGTTTGTTTTTATTGCCCTAGTTAATGGTTTCTCTACTTCATTAATCTTGTCAAATAAACAACTTTTTGTTTCATTGATCTTTTGTGTAGTTTTTTGGGTCTCTATTTCATTTAGTTCTGCTCTAATTTTCAATATTTTTTTCTGTCTACTACTTTTAGGATTGGATTGTTCTTGCTTTTCTAGTTCTTTGAGGAGTAATGTTAGGTTCTTTATTTGAAGTCTTTCTGTTCTTTTTGAGGTAAATGTTTATTCCAATAAACTTCCTTCTTAGTACTGGTTTTGCAGTATCCCACAGGTTTTGGTATGATGTGTCCTTATTTTCATTAATTTCAAGAAATATTTTGATTTTCTGTTTAATTTCTTCTTGGACCCTTGGTCATTCAGGAGTCTGTTGTTTAATTTCCATGTATTTGTATAGTTTCCAGAGTTGTACATGGTGTTAATTTCCAGTTTTAATCTGTTGTGGTCTGAAAAGATATTTGAAAATGATTTCAATTTTTAAAAAATTTTCTGAGACTTTACTTGTGGCCTAACATGTGGGTGTTCTGGTGTTGGGTGCACACATTTTTATGATTGTTATGTCTTCTTGCTGGATAGATCCCTTTATCATTATATAGTGGCCTTCTTTGTCTCTTTTTTATGGTTTTTGATTTAAAGTTTGTTTTATCCAAGATCCCTTTATCATTATATAGTGGCCTTCTTTGTCTCTTTTTATGGTTTTTGATTTAAAGTTTGTTTTATCCAATATAAGAATAGCTACTCCTGTTCATCTTTGGTTTCTATTTGTGTGATATATCTTTTTCCATCCTTTCATTTTTAGTCTGTGTGTGTCTTTATTGATGAAACAAGTGTCTTGAAGACAGCATATAGTTTGGTCTAGCTTTGTAATGCAATCAGTTTGTCTGTGTCTTTTGAGTGGGGAGTTTAATCCATTTAAATAACTTACTTAAGAAACATGGCTAACAGGACAGGGAAAGGGACTAGAGCCCGTTTCTGTTCATTTCTAGTCCAAATGGCTTTCCACTACAGTACATACTCCTGTTACACATGTAGCATACTCAATCAAGGTGTAAATGTGAATTTATAAATGAAAAGCTGGCTACCTGTTGAGTGATGATGATGATGACAATGATAGAAATTACAGATTTTTCAGGGATAAATATGTGCCAAGTTTCATCTTAAGTGTACGATCTTAGTTAAGCTTCATAATAGTCATGAGCAGTTGGTCTTATCCTCATTCACAAATGCAGAAAATGAAGCTCCTACAAGTGAAGAATTTGTTAAAGGTCATACTACAATAAGTGGCAGGATTGGAATTCAAATTCAGATCTGTTTAACCCCAAATTCCATGCTCTTAATCACCTCCACATACTGCTTCCTTAATGGCTAGGTGAGATGCACACCTCCTCTCCCTGGTGTGCCATGTTAAGTCATGGGTGTATTAGCCTGAAAGCAGGCAGGGAGTGCTGTTGCTCTTGGTGAGCAAGACAACAGCCACGAAGAAAAGTCAGAGCTAAGCAGAAAGGATGTGTGTGTGTGATTAGTTTACATATGATTCATAAACCCTCGGGAACAGATGACAGTGTCCAGAGTCTTAGAGAAAGAAAT
The DNA here is from genome assembly GCF_000696425.1 of Galeopterus variegatus. Lineage (NCBI taxonomy): Eukaryota > Metazoa > Chordata > Mammalia > Dermoptera > Cynocephalidae > Galeopterus > Galeopterus variegatus. The sequence goes on along the minus strand of NW_007731057.1, from coordinate 285,388 downwards.
AGAAAAGCAGCTGTGGAGGCTTGGGTTGGCTCTTACCATCTGGTTATGGATGGAGGAAGAAGTGATTGGATGAGAGAGGTTGCTTGTCTAGAGAGTGTTTTAATGAATCCACAGGGAGACAATTTGTTACAAGTGAGCTTTTGCAACTCATTAATTGCTTTGAAACTTAGTGGCACTATGCAGATTTGGAATTCCTTCTTCAGTTTCTGAAAAATTTTGCTTTGTATGAATATTAGGTTAATACTGTTCTATATGCAATTTGTTTATACACTCTTAGTAGACTTTTTTAATGGTTGGACTGAATGATGTTTTGTAGAAATATGAAAGATCAGTATTAGATTGTGATGTTTCCATGCAGGGCTATTATCATAAAGAAGTATTTGTAAGTAGTTCTAATTTCTAGGTAATATTTGCTCCAACTGCTCTTTCTATAATAGCCGTCACTGGCTTACAAGGAGCCCACTGATTCAGTTAAAAGCTATCAAAATTATTTGTAATTCATTTTGCAGGAGAATTTCAGATGTGAAGTTTTGAACTTCTGTCTTAACAGTTATAAATGAAGCTACTGGAATGCTTTGAAATGAACTCATCTTGGAGATGTCCTTGTTGATTAATACAACTTAAAAAAAATGTTACAGCAGATTCATTGTCCCACATTCATACAATCTACTGTAATGAATGCTTAATCAAAATTATTGATTCTCACCCCCTAAAATTTAGCCATGTACCTAAATTTTTCTTCCTTGTATTGCTAAATTATTGGCATATCTTTTCAAAATACATACCCGATCATGCCACTTCCCTACTTAAAGCCCTTCAATGGACTTCTGTTACTCTTGCAATAAAACCCCAAAATCTTATAACTGCCATGGCTCTTCATAATCTGTCCTATTCCCATCCCTCCCTCTTTATCTTCTGTTACCACCCCTTCCCCGCTTCTGCAAAGGCCCCTTTCTGCTGCAGGCTTTTCCCACATGTTCCATTTGCCTAGAATGTCTTTACCTGACCTCCCCCATTTTAATTGGCTCCTCCCGTTCAACTCTCAAGCCTTTTATTATAATCTGTCGTAATATTCTATGCTTTTTTGAGTGGGTATTGCAGTATAATTAAATAATGATTTGCTAATCAATATATTATGTTTATGACTGTCACACTTACTAAAATGTAGGAACAGGGGCCACTTCTGTTATTCCTGCCCGTATTTGCAGCAGGTAGTATGAATTGGATACATTGCTGGTGTACACAAAATGTTTTATGCATTAGTTAATATATCACGGCACTTATAAGGGTATCCAGCACAATGTAAGTACTCTGTATGTATTAACTACTTTACTTGTTGTAATTGCTGGTATTGTTCTTACTTTCTCTTTATTAGTGGATGTTGATAAAAGGGTCTTGGACTGTGATATAGGACCTTAGCACCCAGTTGCAGCTGTGCTATGTGATCATTGACAAATCATCTAATCTTTCTGGGCTTTATTTTTCTTATCTTTACAGGCATTTCTTAAGAACTGTTATTTCAAAAATCCCTGGAAACACAAATTCCCTTATAAGCCAAAGAAAAGGGGAAAGAGAAAGCTGGATAATTATAAATTTAATAACATTAATGTTTTTCTTCAGGTTTTCAGCCTTTTTATCTGAAGTATTCTTCACATCCAGAGTGGTCTTTCATTTCCTATGTAAGAACAACTAACCCATCATCAAATTATTCTCACTAGAAATGGTCTCACATGTATCATTTGTTGGCTCAATAAATAGCTCTGTCTTGCCTCTCTGGGTTCTTGATCAACTGAGAAGAAAGTGAGCAAGAGTGCAACTATAATACCATCCTTGCCACAGGTGAAGGTCAGGATGGAGTATGTAGATCTTATATGAGATTCAAATAGTGTCTTTCTACCACTCTAACTAGATAGTTGTACAACCCACTCAAGGGAGAGTATGGGTCTTCAGAGGAGATACACATACTCAGGAACCCACCCCCCACTGGTTTCAGAGGAGAAGGGAGGAGAAATAGGCCTGATTTTCTGTGCATAAGACCTTTGGCAATTAACTGCTGTCAGGTGGGAAACCTGGACAAATGGCCGTCACCCAGAACCCAATAACTTAATCTGCTTCTGTAGAAAGGAGTAAGAGGTGGGACAGTGGGATACAACTATTTGGCTGCCAAAAAAGGGGCAAAATATTGTCCCTTTTAATGTCAGTTATGTCGTGAATTTCAAGTAATGTGTAGGCAGTTTCTACAAATAAGCATAGTGAACCTGTGTTGGGCAGCTGGCACTATGGGAACCAGAAAACTGCATTTAATTTTTTTTTTTTTTTTCTTTTGTAAACTAGAGCAAACAAAATAGCCCAGGAGCTATCAAGACTTATGGGCTATAACAAGCAGTCTAGGTTGCCCAGGGGCATTTGGATTTTGAGGCTGAATTCCACTTGTGGAATGTCAGGCTTTGTCTTATTTGTTAAAGACATCTTGGAATTCCTGAGAAAGGCTTTTGGCATAGGAAGCCTTCCCAAAGCTTCTGATATTATTCCCTAAAGGTAATGGTACCTCCCAAAGAGACAAACACTGATTATTTGAGCCACTGGTATACTTATATTTTCTCTTCCCTAATTTCATTTAGGATTTTATCCTAGGAGACTTATTTTCATGACTAGTTTTATTAAGGCAGTGGAATCCAGGTGGTGTTTTCTGAGGCAGTTGCTGTAGTATTGGAAGTCTTTTGAGAGTCTGTGTATATGCATTGGTGTTTCTATATATTTACATATACATATATTCATATTTACATCTATTGAGGTATGTATACATAAATATAGCCATATATGTGTGTGTCTTAATTCAAGGAGACTTAGCTAAGGCATGCAGCAACTTCAACATCATGACTAAGAAAGAGAGGAGAAGGAAGACAATGGCGGCAGGGACTAAGCCAGATATAGGACTAGCTCCCAAGGAAGAAGATCAGCTACTCAACTGGCACTGTCCGAAAGGGCACAATGAATCGGATGAGGTTGCCTATGAAGGTCTAATCTAGGAGATGGTAGTTGGCCAAGGATTCCAAGTGGCACTAATATTGAAATTCAGGTAGTCTGTTAATTTATTCATCTGTGAAGAACAAGAACCCAGGCAGGTTTTGGAAATCTAGACAACAGAATCAAGACCCTCGACAGACGGGGCCATAAAGGTGGACTGGATCACAGAGTTTCCACCTAGCTGGCCAGGTTTATTTCAGGCCTGCAGTTGTAGCTTTTTGCAAATGATGAAAAAGGAGACAGAACAACAGATGTTATAGAGTGGGTTTATGCAGCAGTGGTTAAAGAGAAGTTCCCCCTTAGGAACCCTCCATAAATCCAGGAGTTTCCTACAATACGAAGCCAGTGACAGTACAATTAATTTCAATTAGCTTGTAGGGAAAATCCATTAACATATGGACAGTCTTATTCCATATAGGTTCAAGAGCTAGGTGAGATGGAACCTCATGTCACATGCATGTGACAAGCATGCTCATCGAAAGTGATAGGGCATGCATATCACAGTGGTCAACAGGAGCAATCGTGCTTGAAGCCCATTTGTTTTGTGTAAAAATTGTCCAGGGATATCTGGTCCTATAGTTTACTAGGGAGATGAAGTTTGAATAGAAGGTTGAAGTAATGTATGAATTTGCAATTAGCAGGAATAGAGGATCACCAATTTAGAGGGCAGGGTAAACATCACTGTTCCTGTTACTTAGTAAAACTAAATAAATATTTATTGAATGGATTATATTCTGTTCATCCACGCAGTATCACAATCACAACAGGTAGTCCAGGAAGCAAAAAGTCTTCTCATGGTGATTTACATAATTTAAGCTTTTTAATCAAGTGGACTGTGTGAGGAATTAGAAAGTGACCTGGGGTCACACGTATTTCCCCAGTAGAGTTTGCTGTTGAGTACTGTAGCACCACAAACAAATTGTCCAGTCTTTATGAAAAGTAATTCAGAAAGATGGAAAAATTAGAGGGACACTTGTCAATGTATCACTGTCACTAATGTGCTCAACTTTTTTTTTTTTAACTTTTAGTTCCAGAAATTTTTTTCTAAGACTCATCCCTAGGGCATGTATATTTTGTACCATTATCCTGCACCTCCATGGACTCTTGCTACCCTATTGGTAAACAACTGCGGAGGAGAACTGATGCTTCAGGGTCTGGGCCTAAGGCCAAAGTTAACTAACTTTGAAAGTAAATGAAAGCTGTTATCCATGTTTTTCAGAACAGAACAAACTAACATTTGTATTTGTTTGCTATTCCTGTGCTAAAGTGCTTTAGCTGTGCTACCTATAAGTTACAGGTAGCGTGACTTTCAAAGATTGACAGGTATGCAGGAATTGGTAAGGAAGTCCCATAAGTTATCTTTTTTTTTTTTTTTGTTAAATTTTTATTTTGTCAATATACACTGTATATGATTAT
>NW_007731057.1:274482-276484 GCF_000696425.1 Galeopterus variegatus | reverse complement strand
CCTTTTGTTGCTCTTGGAAATGCAATCAATACTCTGGTATCACAGCGCACGGCTCACTGGATCGCGCTGTCTCCTGGCACGGCCGCTAGAAGGAGTAGGATTCTGGCCATACCGCTAGAAACATTAGTCCTTGGCTCTTCCTCCGTCTGTGTTTGTAGCTGGACAGAGACTCGCGTGATTGGTCTGTATTCTGTCTCCAGGTCGGTACTGCTGCTCCTGCTCTTGTTCTTCGTCCCGGGTGTAGTTATGGCCGTGGCCTATGGGCTTATCTCCCGCGAGCTTTACTTAGGGCTTCGCTTTGATGGTGACAGTGACAGCGAGCATAAGTTATCATTTTTAATACCTTGAAGACTGCTATATTGATTAAGAAGATACACTTAATTTGAAGTGTACCTAATTCAGTAACTTTTTTCTAAAGCAATTCCAGTTTTCTTCCAATTCATCCCCAGACTTCCTATTTTTGTCACAATTTTTGCTGCTTAAGTGGGATTTATTTAGGATCTAAGGCTTTGGGTATTTTTTGCTTATAGATTTAAGTTATTTTTTTAACTTTCCACTGAATCCAGATAATAATGCTTCAATTTATTGAACATTTACTATGTGCTAGGCAATTACTTATACTGTCTATAATCCCCTTATCCACCCTGTGATATACATCCCATTTTGGTAGGAAGAACACAGCTTATATTTGGCAGAGCCAGGATTTAAATCCAAGTATGGGGCCGGCTGGTGGCTCACATGGGAGAGTGTGGTGCTGGTAGCACCAAGGCCATGGGTTCGGATCCCATATAGGGATTGCCAGTTGGCTCACTGGGTGAGCATGGTGCTGACAACACCAAGTCAAGGGTTAAGATCCCCTTACCGGTCATCTTTTAACAAAAAAATAAAAATAACTAAAATAAATCCAAGTATGGCTCCAAAGTCTATATTCTTTCTTAATCTATACCATGCTATCTCTCTAAATTAGTTGGGATTGGGTTCTGTTGCATTAGTTGGGATTTGGTTCTGTTCAAATAATAGTAGCTAAGTAATATTTGTTTCTCTCTTATGAAAAAGAAGTTCAGAAGAAGGCAGCTCCATGATTCTCAGGCTCTTTCTTCCTCCCTGTTCTATTATCCTAGCCTGTTCTTTTCATCTCTGATGTCATGTCATGGCCCAAGAGAGCTGCTGAAACTTCAGCTATCATATCTGCATTCGAGGTAGCTGAGAAGACTTAGAGGGGAAGGCAAAAGTAGGGACTAAGGTATCTGTCTCCATTTTAGTGAGTTTTTCTGCAAGTCCTATTCATCATTTTCCATTCACATATTTTATGACTTATTCATGATTATAACTCTAATAGCTAGAATAGTTCCTGGCACAATGAATGAATGGATGGATAGATGGATGGATGGATGCATGGATGGATGGATGGATGGAAATGAGTGAATATTAGACTTAAGCTTGTCTTAAGCCTAATGCATGCTTAATTTCTTTATTAAAAGCATCTCAGGCTTCTTGACTTTTCATTTACCTTTTTAAAAATGTGTCTACCAGACTCTCTCTCTTTCTCTCATCACATTTGGTATTCCCTCTTCCTGGGATATGTTTCTGTCTACCCTTTTTCTCAACATGTAGATATGTCATGTGGCTCATTCCTACTCATTGTTTAGGCCTTGGTTGACTCAGAATTCCTTTGGATATGTTTTCTCTCTCCTTCTGAAAGATAGACTAGGCACCCTATTTGGACTAACATAGCATTCTCCATTTAGTCCTACCAAAGAAGTTTCTTCACTATTATTTATGTTGCCATGAGCTGTTTAAGCTGTTTAAGGTTAAAACCTTGATTTGTTCACCATTATATCATCAACACTTGGAGCCAGGTCTAGAATAAAAGTGGTGCACAATAAATATCTGCTGAAAGAACGGGGGATGTTCAAATGAGGTTTTGGATGATTAGCAAACCTCGAGGTCACAGAACTAGAGATAGGCCTAAGTCTCTACCTTTGAAGCCCACCTTCCATCG
>NW_007731057.1:271696-273215 GCF_000696425.1 Galeopterus variegatus | reverse complement strand
TATGGTAAGTCACTGCTATTAAAGACTTCTGGAAAGAGGTTGTAAATTTGTAATTTTTTTTCGTATGGTAATTAATTCAAAAGATAAAAAAGTAATAATTAAAAAAAATCAACTCTGTCATTAAGAATACTATGCTCATAGGAAATTTTAAGATAAAATATGTGTCAAAACAAATTATGCTTTGGACTATACACTCCCAGACTTGTTAGAAGGACACTGGTCATGCTCCTGTAATATTAGGGGTGGGAGTGATGTATTGGAAAGAGCAAGGGCTTGGAATCAGGAAGATGTGGGTTCAAATTCTGATTCCACCTACTCAATAGTTATGTGACATTGAACTCTTGGAAGCTGTTCCCTCATCTGAAAATGGAGATAATAACCTTGTCGTTGCAGCTGGTATTGTGATTAGTGACAATGTATGTAAAGCGCACAGCAGACGTTCAATAAGTAGTGGTATGTATTGTTGTTTGAATTATTATATTGTGCTACCAGAGGCCACGGAAATTGTGGGTGAGCCTGTTGTGAAGCTACCACCAGTTGTGGGTTCTGTAGCATCTGACAGACAATGTGGTAACCCATCAAAATCACCTGCTCTTTGATCTCCTCCAGCCTTGGGCAGAGGCAGCATGTACTACCTTGCTGAAATTACTCTTTTTCCTCATTGTTTATTTATGCATCAAAATCATGTATAACAAGAATGCTTTCTTGATTTAAATATGAAAAATACCTTGAATGTCCACTTCATGTTCTGAAAACCAAATTGGAAGGAGAGAGAGCAAGCCTGCCCTCCAAGAGCTCACGAACCTCATTGAGAATATAGACATTTCGTTAATGAGAGATACAGTGAGTGGTGAAGATGCACAGGAAAGGCTGAAAAAAGTGTAAATGAGATTGGGGGAAAGTTGGAATTGAGCTGGACCATGTTATTTCTCTTTCCATCTCATTTAACTGGAAGTCATAACTCCTTTGGATGGTGTACAGGGCGTCTGAGGTCTGAACTTACCTATTTACTTTGCCTTCATCCCATTCACGCTACTCTCCTTTCCAGAGAACATTTATAGTTCCCACAACAGGTCCTCTATTGTTAATCTTCAATGCCTTTGTACATGTTGATCTCTCTGCAAGGATGCTCTTGTCTTACCTTTCTTTGTTGGGTCAATGCTACCCTTTCTTCAGGGCCCAGAACAAGCTTCACCTCTTTTTAGAAACATTTCCCAATCCTTCCAATACATGAATTAGAAGTTATTCATCCTTGTTCCTAGGATGAATAACTTCACTTACTGGGGCAGTTATCACTCATATTGTAAATGTTTTTTTTTGTTTGTTTTTTTTACTAGAAGGTAAGTTTCTTGTAATTATCAGCACAGGCCAACTATAACAAATCTCAATGTCTTAATACAATGAGGTTTGTTTCTCTTTCTCTTTAGTGTCCAGGTGTGTGTGGTGGCTGGAGGGGAGGGGGAGGGGAGGGTCTGCTCCACACAGACATAGAAGGGCCTCACATCTTTCCTTCTAAGTG
>NW_007731057.1:231479-271065 GCF_000696425.1 Galeopterus variegatus | reverse complement strand
TTAGAAACATTTCCCAATCCTTCCAATACATGAATTAGAAGTTATTCATCCTTGTTCCTAGGGAACTATATACTTCACTTACTGGGGCACTTATCACTCATATTGTAAATGTTTTTTTTTGTTTGTTTTTTTTACTAGAAGGTAAGTTTCTTGTAATTATCAGCACAGGCCAACTATAACAAATCTCAATGCCTTAATACAATGAGGTTTGTTTCTCTTTCTCTTTAGTGTCCAGGTGTGTGTGGTGGCTGGAGGGGATGGGGAGGGGAGGGTCTGCTCCACACAGACATAGAAGGGCCTCACATCTTTCCTTCTAAGTGGCTTCAACCATTCCCAGTGTCTCAGAGTCCTCCACTGATTCTTTGCATCTGGCCCACAGACAAGGGAAGAGGAAAGAGATCATGAAGGATCTCCAGGGATCTATTTAGGGGGCCAGGCCTAAAGATGAAGCACATCACTTATTCTGACAACCATTTGGTCAAAACATTGCCAGATAGCCCTACCTGACTGCACAGGAGGCAGGCAAATGTAGTCAAGCCGTGTGTTCAGCAGGGAGAAAAACAGGGTTTGAGAAATCTTTGCCATATTATTTGAAGGCGTATTGTTCATCCCTATATATCTCATACCTTACACCATAGATGTTAATGCTTTGTCAAAATAAGTAGAAGACCCTAAGAATGAATTATTAAATGAGTAAATATATAATGAGGAGAATATCAGAAATGATGGTAGTACCCTCACTCTTGGAAATCAGTCAATGCTAACAAAATACTAGCAGCCTGGTATTTGTAGAGCACGACCAATGCTTGCCATTCTCTTGCTTTGGCATGCACAGTCTCCATGACTGGTTAATGCTTTCCTCGGGATCTGGGAAGCTGACACCCCTCCATTCTCATCTCCAGCCAGTCTCCCCTTTGTTTCAGCTTCCTTGCCATTTCTCAAACACACCGAACATGCTCATGCTCCCACCTCAGAGCCTTCACCCTTGTTGCTTCCCTGGTTTGAAATGTACTGTCCTCCCCCAGCCCCCAACAGCTATATGATTGTCCTTCACCTTGCTTAGATTTTACCTCAAATATCCTCTTCTTCCCTGGCCTCCCAAACTTTCCGTTTCCCTCATTGTGTTACTTTTCTCCATCACACTTATTACAGCCAAATATACTATATACTCTCCCACTTGAATATAAAACTGTGAGGTCAGGGAATTTGGTCTGTTTTGTTTGTTTATTTTTTTTCTGTCACCAGCACCTAGAACAGTGCCTGTCCTATTGTAGATGTTCAAATACTTTTTGAATGAATGAGCATCTTTTGTTTTCGCACAGTGCTTTGTGTCTTCTTCGCATGAAACAGACATTAATTTAACAATGGAATGTAAAAATATTATCAAAAAATATTTGACAATTAGATATAGAAATGGAGAGGGAAAGAAGAAGAAAACAATTATTAGTAAATGGTGGTGGTGGCTTGACTCACAGACTCAGAGATAAAATGTTATTGTCCTGAAAAGACATACCTGAACCCACTAGGAAATGTTTTGAAAGTGTTTCAGTGTTTCTTCCTAGAATGATGATTTTGATGCCATCCGAACACTCAATGAATGCAGCCTGAAGGAATCAACTGCAGAGCTCAGGAAACCTATAATTAGTACTTAAGCAATTTCAATTTAGCCTATCAGAAAGGTCATTCAGTGAAGGAGGCATTTTGATCACAGCAATTCTCTTCACAGAAATGATATCTGGGAAGCTGGTCTCTTTCTATTCGATTATTCAAGGATACATTTGGATACAGAGAACATTTGACAAAACCTATCTTCAAAACTCAGCTACTTTTAAAGAAGAAACAAAAGCTGCGAATACACAGTAGGATAGAAATAGCCAGAAGAGTCCATTCAGCAACTTCTTTAGTAAAGTCAGTCTAGAAGTTTGGACTCAGATCATGGCATTATAGAAACATTGGCCTGAAAAGGACCTATAGGGGAGGAAAATGAGGTCTGAAGGCAAAGGCACAAATATGTATTGTGAGTACTCTCTGTTGGGCCCTCCGCAAAGCACTTTATACAAAATAGGCATTGCTGTCTTCATCTGTTTGCATACTCTAATACAACAGGTGTGTCGCAGACCTGGGCTAAGACTGAGATCTGTCTCACTTAGAGTCCCTGAAATTCCTACTCGGCCTTTTCAAGGGTAAAAATTATTGCCCAAAGTTGCTCAACTATTAAATAATATATCCAGGATAACGACTCAACTGTTTTGACTCCTAGTTCAGTTCTCTTTCCACAAGAGTTAATCTTAGAGTCCCTGAAATTCCTACTCGGCCTTTTCAAGGGTAAAAATTATTGCCCAAAGTTGCGCAACTATTAAATAATATATCCAGGATAACGACTCAACTGTTTTGACTCCTAGTTCAGTTCTCTTTCCACAAGAGTTAATTTTTTTGTAGGAACAGAAAGGTAAATTTTGTGCAATAAAATTAACTTATTAAGTGTCTCTGCAATCTATACTCTATCCTCTCATATTTCCTCTCTCAATATTGATTTGAAAGGCTTTATTTGTCTAAGAATAGAGCATGAATTTATGTTTTACCGTTAGTATAATACTTATGCTTGTTTTATATTATTTATAATTTCATTTGACCCATATCCATATCTCCATAATAATAGTATTTCTCCTTTATAAGAGATGAATTAGCTTTCATCACTGTGTGGAAATATCCTGATAGCCTAATGTGTCTATTATATAATGTTGATTACTTATCTGCCAAGTGAGAATAATGTCAGAATTTAGAAACACATTTGTATTTTCCCTTTAAGGGGCCTCATAAATTGCAAATAAGAACATAATATATCCAGTATTAACAATAATAATAGTTAAGACAGAGATCCTATTATGTGTAAGTCACAAGTTATCTTTTAAAAAACATATATTAACTCATTTTATCTTCATACGCCCTATTAGGTAAACATTATTACTTTATTTTACAGTTAAAGAAACTGAGGCACAGAGAGGTTGAACAAATTGCTCAGCATTGCACAGATGTTTAAGTGGCAGGGCCAGTATTCTAACCCAGTCGACCTTGCTCCAAAGTCCAGGTTCCTAACCACCAACTGTGCTGCCTCTTAGGGTGCATGTCAGGGCTTTGTACAAGACTCTAGAAGAATCTTTATCATGCCCTCTTCTTTCTTATGGAAGCCTACTCTAGAGGCTACAGCTATACCTAAAGCATGCCCACCTTGTCTCCTGTGTTACAGAAATGAAGCAGAAATAACTTGAATAATTGATTGAAAGAGCATTTGGAAACATTTAGAATATGTCATATCTTCTCATATAACACTGACCAAAGTGTATAACATGGCCAAACCCCAAATCAGTGGGGCAAGAATGTATAATCTCCTAAAGGAAAGGGCAGTGGAGGGGTATTAGTAATTGAAAACAAAAATATTGTCTACCACAATCATTGAATACTAGTATTGTCACATTATTCTATGTAGAGTGCTGGTGGGGAAGGGGAAGAAATATGATAGAAAGTAAAGTGGGAGAGAAACATAGGGCTAGAGCCTATCTGGAAATCAATCTTAATTTTCTGAACATATTTGAAGATTTTTGGCTCACAGTGCCCTGCTTTCCATCTATCCTGCTGGGTTTTCTGCTCTTTGTTCAATGAGCCAGTTATCTAAACTCTAGGCATAAGTTTGAAAATCTGGAGTCTTTGCCACATGTTACAATATGTGGTGACTTGGATTTGAATTATGAATAGGAAAATAGAGTTTATGTTATCTCTGTAATTGATGTCCTGACCTCCTGTTTTTAAGCACTACAAACATTTGTCAAAGTCTCCTGTTAATTATAATTGTCCTTGCTAACTTAGGGTCAGATGTCCTTTTCATTATATTTCATGACTTGGTAATTAAGCCATTTGAAATAGATGGAATTTTCCACTGTAGTGGGTAAATAATTTCAAGCGTGGTATTCTGTTTTTTGATAGAGAGATCTGAGGAGGAGGCCTGTAATTGAAACTTCTTTTAAAAGGAACATAGGTACACAAATGTCATTTACTTAACAATAGATTATGATTATGTATAGTTGGTTATCCATTGAATAAGAAAGATCATTTGGAAAATGTTAAGAAAGTATTTCGTAGAAGTGTGGCTGCCACTTTACTCAGAAGGAAGGCTCATAAGGGGTAGAAGTCTTGTTATTGTGCCTATGACTTTACTTTGAGATGAAAAAGCTGAATTCTGGTTGTCAACAAAGGAGGCCTAGAACTTTAAGACAAGAGTCTTGTAATGATGGCTTGGCCACTAGGTCACCAGATCTGGAGGCAAGACATTTGCAAGGCCCTTGGAATTGAGTAGGGGAAAGGAGGGGAAATAGGAGGCATGGAATCTGCTGAAGTAAAGGGTGTTCTTCCTGTGTCAGCATGCACTTAAGAACTGGATATGGGAACTTGGATCTAAGGATGGGAGAACCTCAGGATCCAAATATAAGGGGCTGCAAACAGGTTCAGGAATGAATAGAATGACTATATAATTTCTCCAAGCCAGTTCATTTTCTGAGAGTGAAAGGGAACCCATAATTAGGCTGGGTAAATAGTAAGTCAGGACAGTCCTGGACAAACAGGACATATAGTCACTATAAGGACAGAGAGAATAAGACAGCAGATAAGTCTTATCCTATATTCTTGACCCATTCATTCATCCATTTATTCAACAAATATTTGCTGTGCTCTGTGTCTACCCTGGAGAAGCACAGATGCATAAAGCACAGTACCTGCCTTCCAGGATATCCTGTTAATGGACTGTTGAGATATTTTGTTTCAGCAGTCTAATTTATCTGTTGAGATAATGTGTTTGAGATAACCATCAGAACTTGTTCTTGGAGCCCAGGGTCACAATAGATGATTCAGCCTTGGGTTAGGGAAGGGACGGAGAAAGAGGAGGTGGTGAGGCTTCCTGGAATACGTGATAGCTGAAGTGATCTTCAAAATGGAGAAGGTAAAGAGTGGGAGAACGACATACCAAGGAACTGATTCAGCCTTGGGTTAGGGAAGGGACGGAGAAAGAGGAGGTGGTGAGGCTTCCTGGAATAGGTGATAGCTGAAGTGATCTTCAAAATGGAGAAGGGAAAGAGTGGGAGAACGACATACCAAGGAAAAGATATGTTCCAGTAATAAACAGGGAAAAGTATTTAGCTCTTGAATGTTGTCTTGTTGGCTAAAAAATTGGAAGAAGGTGATGCTACCATTAACTTGGTAACTCTTTCTCAGGGCTTAATCTTAACTGAGCTGACTGGCTCAGGGAATACACCAATTTGGTTAAACTGACGGCTTCACATTTTCTCATTTATGAGGTTTGATCCCTGATTGGAAGGATATGACTAGGATCGCCAGAACCATACCTTCTTAGAAGTGACTGCTTTTATTTATTTATTTGTTCTAAAAATTTTTATTATTTATTATTAGCATATTCATTATTACAAAACGTGATTTTTCTTCATGCCCTTTACCTGACCTATCACTCTCCAAGCCCCTTCTCACCCTCCCCATCTTTTAGTATCCTTAGGTTTGTTCCCTCCTTCTGGAAGTTCAATGTATCGTTGTGGTCTTTTTCTTCCTTCCTTCCTCCCTCCCTCCCTGCCTCCCTCTCTCCTTCTCTTCCTTCCTTCCTTCCTTCCTTCCTTCCTCCCTTCCTTCCTTCCTTCCTGCCTCCCTTCCTTCCTTCCTTCCTTCCTTCCTTCCTTCCTTCCTTCCTTCCACACTCAGTGATGAGTGAGAACATGTGGTATTTCTCTTTCCTTGTCTGGCTTATTTCACTTGACATAATTTTCTCCAGACTCATCCATGTTGCTGCAAATAGCAGAATTTCATTCTTTTTCATGGCTGAGTAGTATTCCATTGTGTAAATATATACATTTTCCTTATCCAGTTGTCCATTGATGGACACTTAGGTTGTTCCATATCTTGGCTATTATAAGCAGAGCTGTGATGAACATGGGAGTACAGGTATCCATTTGACATGATGATTTCCATTCCCTTGGATATATACTCAGTAGTGAGATTGCTGGATCATATGGTAGTTCTGTCTGTAGTTGTTTGAGGAACCTCCATACTGTTTTCCATAATAGCTGTGCTAATTTACAGTCCCACCAACAGTGTAGAAGAGTTCCACATTCCCCACATCTTTACCAGCATTTGTTATTCTCAGTCTTTTTAATAATGGCCAGTCTAACTGGGGTGAGATGATATCTCAATGTGGTTTTGATTTGCATTTCTCTGATGACTAGTGTTGCTGAGCATTTTTTTCATGTTGGCCATTTGTACATCTTCCTTTGAAAAATGTCTATTCAGCTCCTTTTCCCATTTTTTAATTGGATTTTTTTTTTTTTTTACCATATAGTTGTTTGAGTTCTTTATATATTCTGGATATTAATCCCCTGTTTGTAAATATTTCTCCCATTCAGTGCTTTTCCACTCTGTTGATTGTTTCCTTTGCTGTGCAGAAGGTTTTTAGTTTGGCATAATCCCATTTGTTTACTTTTTCTTCTGTTGCTTGTGTTTTTGAGGTCTTATTCATAAAGTCTTTCCCCAGTACTACTTCCTGGAGTGTTTCCCCTGTTTTCCTTTAGTAATTTTATGGTTTCGGGTCTTGTATTTAAGTCTTTAATCCATTCTGAGTTGATTTTGGATATGGTGAGAGGTACAGGTCCAGTTTCATTTTTTTGCATATGGATGTCCAATTTTCCCACCACCATTTATTGAAGAGGCAGTCTCTTCTCCGATGTATGTTCCTGTTGCCTTTATCAAAGATCAGTTGGCTGTAAGTATGTGGGTTGATTCCTGGGTTTTCTGTTCTGTTCCATTGATCTGAGTGTCTGTTTTTATGCCAGTACTATGTGATTTTGCTTACAATAGCTTTGTAATGCAATTTGAAGTTGGGTAGTGCTATGCTTCCAGTTTTTTGTTTTTTTTTTCCCCTCAGGATTGCTTTGGCTACTTGGGGTCTTTTGTTGTTCCATATGAATGTTAAGATTGCCTTTTCTATATCTGTGAAGAATGTCAGTAGTATTTTGATGGGGTTTGCATTGGTCTGTAGATTGCTTTGGGTAGAATGTGTATTTTCACAATGTTAATTCTTCCCGTCCAAGAGCATGGTATGTCTTTCCACCTTTTTGTGTCCTCTTTATTTTCCTTCTGTAGTGTTTTGTAGTTCTCATTGTAGAGATCTTTCACCTCCTTGATTAAATTGATTTCTGGGTATTTTATTTTTTTGGCAACTATTGTAAATGATCTTGCTTTCTTAATTTCTTTTTCTGCTAGTTTGTTACTGCAGTATAAAAGTGTCTGTTTTNTTTCCCACCACCATTTATTGAAGAGGCAGTCTCTTCTCCGATGTATGTTCCTGTTGCCTTTGTCAAAGATCAGTTGGCTGTAAGTCTGTGGGTTGATTCCTGGGTTTTCTGTTCTGTTCCATTGATCTGAGTGTCTGTTTTTATGCCAGTACTATGTGATTTTGTTTACAATAGCTTTGTAATGCAATTTGAAGTTGGGTAGTGCTATGCCTCCAGTTTTTTGTTTTTCTTTTCCCCTCAGGATTGCTTTGGCTACTTGGGGTCTTTTGTTGTTCCGTATGAATGTTAAGATTGCCTTTTCTATATCTGTGAAGAATGTCAGTAGTATCTTGGTGGGGTTTGCATTGGTCTGTAGATTGCTTTAGGTAGAATGTGTATTTTCACAATGTTAATTCTTCCCGTCCAAGAGCATGGTATGTCTTTCCACCTTTTTGTGTCCTCTTTAATTTCTTTCTGTAGTGTTTTGTAGTTCTCATTGTAGAGATCTTTCACCTCCTTGATTAAATTGATTCCTGGGTATTTTATTTTTTTGGCAACTATTGTAAATGGTCTTGCTTTCTTAATTTCTTTTTCTGCTAGTTTGTTACTGCAGTATAAAAGTGTCCGTTTTTAAAAAGAGGTTTACAGAGGAACTGACTCTAAGGACTGATTATCTGACACTAACATCTGAATGAGTGTCTATAGAGGCAAGGGGACGGAGGAGGGGAGCTGGACCTCTACTCCCATGTTGTCACACTTCATGTGTTTCCAGTTGTGGTTCCCTAACACAAGCTGATTCTTTCTAAATTAGAGAAATTGTAGAGAAGTTAAAGCCAAAAAGAACACGTAGGTGGGAGGTGAATTTTGTCTATGTGAGATTGTACTCCCTTTTTAACCTTGATTCAGTGTGCCTTGTACTTCTTTAAGGAAATTNGTGAGATTGTACTCCCTTTTTAACCTTGATTCAGTGTGCCTTGTACTTCTTTAAGGAAATTTGAGATGAGAAATCTCTGGACTTACATTAAATGATCAATATATAAACATTTATATTGAACATTTTCAATGATCAAGTGTACTATGCTAGGTGTTGCCAAGTGGTTTCTAGATTCTAAAAAATTAAGGGCGTAGCTAGCTTTCTTTCTCTCCCTCTTTATCTCTCCACCTCTCTCATTAACCCCTACTACACACACACACACACACACACACACACACACACACACACACACTTACACACACAAATATACTAAACTGTGTGCATCTCACAGGGAAGGATCATGTCTTATTTACTTTTGAATCCTTAGCTTGTACTTCTGGTCTTGGCCCACAGTGAATTACTAAGAGGTGATGAATTTCCACTAAAAAGCACATATAATAGCAATTAACAATTTTAGGGACACTATAGTTTTAAGATATATTTTTAAAGCATATCATATTTATAATCCCTGGTATGGTGAGTATTTTACATGTGAAGAAACTAATGTTCAAAGGATGAAGTGAGTCCCTATGGCCGTATGCAGTTTAAGTCAGAGGTAGAATCCAGGACTTCCGGTTTTCAGTCTGGGCCCCTCAGCTAAATTATATTGCTACCTTTGTGACTTTATAACTTATTGTCCATTCTACAATGTAAATGCTTTGGATGTTCTCAGAATAAAAAAAAAATGAAATCACTTACTATTTTTCAAGAGTGCTGAAGCCAAGAAATCATCTCCTAATATCTCTAGACGAGAAATAAAAAAATATTGCCTGTAAGGACATAATTGCAAATAAGCATTGTGCATTGGTATTGTTTTCTAGTAGCAGAAAATAAGCAGCTTTACCTGTAGTTAAGTTGAGTGGGGAGTATATATGGTAACACAGTCACAAAACTCTATTTTATGATCCATCTGCAGACCCTGGGAAATATTGCAGACTAACTTTAATTAATCATCACTGCTTGAATTGAATTAGATCCTCCCACTCTTATATTAAACTGCAATGTATTCTTTTTAAAATGTACAACTTAAAGTTAATTTGAGTCCTCCAGGCCAGAGAGTTTATTTATAACATGTGGTGAAACTTTTTTATGGCCCCAATTTCACTTAAATCATAGATTCAGGAAGTAAGAGAAAGAAGCAGGCGTACTCAGTCACCTTGCCCTTGTCAGAAGGAAGAAGATCTGCATCTGTGGTGTATTTCCCATTGCTTGGGTCAATGAGTGTATTTATATATCTCNAAGATCTGCATCTGTGGTGTATTTCCCATTGCTTGGGTCAATGAGTGTATTTATATATCTCTTCATATTCAATACTGCTGACAAAAATGGCTTTCATGCGAAAAAGCATAAATCAAAAGGCTGGTATTGAATGCAGATTTTCTTTCTTGTACAGCATATTCCATCATAGTCTGGTTCAAAGTGAAGAATAGTTTCTTTAGGCCTTAGCAAAAGGATCCCTCTGCCACCCTGCCTCAGATTCTAGTATTTCTACTCTGGGTCAGCCCATCATTATCAATTCCTTATTAGTACTTAAGAGAGGTGTCCACAGGTCATCTGGAGAGAAGACACATCGAATATGATGATAAAGATACTGAAAATAGCACAGACCATAGAGCAATAGATGTTTTGCCAGAGTAAATGGGTGTCAGGGTGCCCAGTGAAATATTAGAGTTGTCAAAGTCAAATCCAGGATCCTGAGAACTGAGATGGATGTCGTGTAATGAAGAACCNAGTTGTCAAAGTCAAATCCAGGATCCTGAGAACTGAGATGGATGTCGTGTAATGAAGAACCTAACATTATCTGAAGAGATGTCTGGCCTTCACCCTCATTTCCTGAAAGGTGATCTCTAGGCTCTTGGAATATTATGCCTGATAGAAATATCTTTGCCTTCCTAGGGCTTTGGCCACTGGACAGTCTACCAGTGTGACTTATGATGGGTTTTCTGGGCCATGGGGTATTAATTCTGTCTCCAGAAGGGCTACAGACTAAATATCAGTCACATGAGCCGTATGTGATTGAGCCCCCCCCAAAAACTCTCAGTACCAGGGTTCAGGTGATCTTCTCTGGTTGGCAATATGCTATGCATATTGTCACATATCAATTCCAGGAGAGCAGTGTGTCCATGACTCCATGAGGAGAAGACAACAGAAACTCCATGTTTGGTACCTTTTCTGGACCTTACCCAATGGGCCTCTTTCTTTGGCTGATTTTAATCTCTATCATTTCTCTGTAATAAACCATAGCTGTGAATATAACGGCTTGGGGATGGCTTTGGGAATCCCCCAAACTTGCAATTTGTGTCAGAAGGGAGAGTGGTCTCCTGTAGACTGTGTATCTTCTAAAACTTCAGAGTTGCCTTAAGTACCTTGTAGATGTGTTATTGAAAATTGATGTCCAAAGGAGAATTATAAGGACCAGAAACTGCGAAAAGGAGTGAGGGACAATAATAAGCTAATTTACTTGGTCTCACATTTTTTATTCCTAGGATCTGTGAGATCTATGTGTAAGTTTTGTTTTTCTTGCTCCACATAGTCACAAAAATCACTGCTCAGCCCCAAAGGGCTGATAGAGCTTCTAGCTGTGGGCATATCTAGATATCTAGAAAATATCAAGAGGTGTTGCATACAGAAGTTTATTGGTAGCTAAGAGGCACATTAAGAGTATGACATTCTAGTCCAGATCTACAGCAAACTGAAAGGAGCTTTGGAAAGGCATTATGGGAGAACCAAGGGCGGTGGAGAGGCAGATTACAGAGCCCACACTTTAGGTGAAGGGTCCAGAGGCAGACAGTACTTCAAATAAAAAAGAGCTGAAAAAAGAAAGACAAAACTCCACCCTGAAGATGTAAAATTAGATTAAGGCTGTCTATAAATTGTCTATAAATTGAACTAGATATTTGGGTTGGTTAGAATTAAACTTATCTGCGAGTGACAGAAAACTTGAAATGAAGGAAAGAAGTTCCTTTTTCTCTCATTGTCTCAGTCCATTTAGGTTGTTAAAACAGAATACCATAGACTGGGAGCATCTTTATCGCAGGAGGATCTAGAAAATATCAAGAGGTGTTGCATACAGAAGTTTATTGGTAGCTAAGAGGCACATTAAGAGTATGACATTCTAGTCCAGATCTACAGCAAACTGAAAGGAGCTTTGGAAAGGCATTATGGGAGAACCAAGGGCGGTGGAGAGGCAGATTACAGAGCCCACACTTTAGGTGAAGGGTCCAGAGGCAGACAGTACTTCAAATAAAAAAGAGCTGAAAAAAGAAAGACAAAACTCCACCCTGAAGATGTAAAATTAGATTAAGGCTGTCTATAAATTGTCTATAAATTGAACTAGATATTTGGGTTGGTTAGAATTAAACTTATCTGCGAGTGACAGAAAACTTGAAATGAAGGAAAGAAGTTCCTTTTTCTCTCATTGTCTCAGTCCATTTAGGTTGTTAAAACAGAATACCATAGACTGGGAGGCTTATTAAACAACAGACATTTATTTCTCACAGTTCTGGAGGCTGGGAAGTCCAAGATCAAGGCACCAGCAGATTTGGTGTTTGGTGAAGGACCACTTTCTGATTCATAGATGGTGGTCTTCTTGCTGCAATCTAATATGTTGGAAGGGGTTAGAGAGCCCCTGGGATCTTTTTAATAAGGGCATGAATCTCATTCCTGAGGGTTTTACTCTCATGACTTTATCACATCCCAAAGGGACACCTCCTAATACCATCACACTGGGGGTTAGGATTTCAACATATGAATTTGAAATGAATACAATCGTTAGTCTATAGCACTTATGTAAGTGAAACTTAGAAATAAGCAGTACAGTCAAGGGTAACAGCACCTTGATCATCAGGGACCCAGTATCCTTCTATCTTGTTCCTCAACCAACCTCAAAGTAAAAAGTCCATTCCCATCCAAAACGCAGTTCAAGACTCAGCCATCGTGTCTACATTTCCATCCTGTCAGAAGGAGGAAGGAAGGAAGAGGGGAGAAGGAAGAAGCAGTGAAGAAGGTACTTCTCCCTCTACTTAAGAATAGTTCCTACACAGAACATGTCCACTTAAATTGCATTCTCCAGAACTAAGTCAAATAGCCATACCTAGCTTCCAAGGAGATTGGGAAGTGTGGTTATTTTAAATGATTATGTGCCCAGTTAAAAATGGGGGGTACTCTAGAAGAAGAAATGAATGTCTATTAGAGGATAACTGACAGTCTCTGCTACAATTCTGGATCAATTGTCAACCACATTGAATTTTGAGTCAGAATAGCATTGCAGCCAAATCCTGCAGTGGAGCTTAGCCCGATTTAGAGACCATACAGCTGGTCTCATAGGAAGAACACTGCAGGGGCAGGGAGCCAGGCTGGCCACTGACATGGCTATGGCCCATTGCTCTTTTCTGTGGCTCCTTATAGCATTTCTGTCTGCAGTCATTCCATCAAAGCCTTCTGTTTTCCATTGCTTGGTTATTTTACACATTTTTAAGTTGAGCTCAGCAAGCCAAAGTGCTTGGAAACATCCCAGTTGTGAAATTTCTTGTATTTAGGTTAAAATATGTCTATTATTATTATTATTATTATTATTATTATTATTATTATTATTATTATTATTATTATTATTATCATCATCCCACTGGGAGAGGAACTAGTACATTTAAGTCTGCCGTACCAGGTTTTAAATATCTGCTTTAGTTTTTACCAGCTGCATGATCCTGGGAAAGATTCTTAGTCTTTTTGGCCCTTAGTTTTGTCATATATAAAATGAGGACAGTGATACCTACATACAGAATAGTTGTTAAGATTAGAGATAAAGACAATACCTGGCACAGAGTTGGTGCCCAATAAATAACAATTACTGTAAATGAAACTGTTAGCTTAGACTGATATTGACACAATAAACCGAGACAAACTTGGGAGGGAGGATAATTAAAATGGTTAAAGTGCATACTATGTTCCATGTATTTTTAAATGTATTTTATCCATTCCTTACCACAGTCTTTTGAGGGAGATAATCTTATTCCCACTTCACAGATGAGGACACTAAAGGTCTAATAATTCAGTAATTTTCCCAAGGTGACTTCATTAGTTAGTGATAGAACCAAGATTTGAATCCCTGTCTGTCTAGTTCCATTATGCTCTAGATTGTTTAAATTCAACTATTCTATTATACAATTAAGGAAATGGAACAGAGTAAAGTCTAGAGACCTTTTCTTGATCCCAGACTCAGGAGCAGAAGATTAGATCTCTGCCCCGTAGCCGTAGCCCAGAGTCATTCTCTTTCCTTCCTGCTGCACTATATTTAACATATTTATCTTCCATCACCTTTGGCTGTACTCTTGGTATGATAAAGTTTTTTCTATTTTTCTGAACTTTCAGTGTTTTATATTGTCTTGCTGATTCACATTTTTTATATAGTGACTGGACTTTTTAGCAAACAGACCTCTATATTTATATATATGTTTTTTTTTGTTCTCCTCTTTGGTTGGAATGAGTCAAATGGATGCCTCTGCAGAGAACTGAACAGATGTTGGATATATTTTCAAATACTTTAGGAGGATTGGATTGGTTATACACATGGAAGAGTTTCTTTGCTACTGACGGATGAATTGGAACTGAATGTATCATGATTCCAACCTGTCAATGAGTGCCATATGGAACAAAAGCCCTCTCTTTGTAGGACTGTGTTTCTTTCCAGGCAGAGGTTGTGTGCCAAAGTGAGCTTTGTCTTTAACAGTGTCTGTATGGTCCCCTCGCCTTTCTGGTGCATGGTGGAAATTGACCTGAGGTGAAAAGTCTTTTCTTTGTCTGTTACTAAGTCATGAATAAATTAGTCTTGCTTTCTACTCTGAGACCCCGATCAATATTCTACTGGAATGTTGATTGTTTTAGTGAATGGAAGTGAACTGGCAGAATGTCATCCAGAAGATATGAGCACTGGCTAATGAAACATTTGCATGGCTGGTTGAAAAGGCCCCATGATAGAAATTCAGAGTAACATTTGCATAATTTCTTACCATTTACAAGCATTTGCACATACATCTAATTCTCACAACTACCCAATAAAGAAAACAAAGTACATTTTTTTGTCATCATTTTACAAATGAGGATAAAGATATTTAGAGAGATTATGACCTGCTTAAGGTCACAGAAAGAAGTGACAAAACCAAGAGTCACATTCGGATCTTCTGGCTGCAAACCCTGATGCTCTGTCTTCTGGGCAACTCCGTTTCTCCAAACCAGGACCTTTTCCTCTGAATATTCCTTTTCTCTGTGGCTTCGTATTTTTTATTTATTCACTAAGAAATAGTCTGAAATGGCCCATATAATTTATTTTCTGCTCTGTTCCCTGGTAAAACATTCAGAATAACAGAAAATTTCAGCTCTTGGCTCCAAGGAAGTTGAAGATTATTTGTGCTGTTAGATTAATGGTCTCATCCCCACATAGAGCCCCAAGTAGGCTGTTCAACATTAAAATGTATGAAGACAAAATATGTTTGTGTCAACATTTAGTAAGTTCTATCATTTGTAGCATTATTCTTACATCTACAAAAGGATTTGCTCTTTTGTATTGTACTATTTATTCGTTTCCCTCTCTGGCTGGCTGATGAGCCTAGAGTCAGAGCCTGGATCTTGCTTATTTTTGTACCTGGAACAAAGGAAATATTTGTTGGACCAAAAGCTATATCACATGAGCCCTTTGCTTCATCAGTTTGTTCCCTTATTTTAGGAGTGTCCGTTGGCATAAAGTTCAGAGGGAGCAGTTTGCTGACACTCTTCTCTTGGGACTCCTGGGTAGCTCTTGCTCCACCAAGTTTCCTAGCACTATTTTCCCCTCCATTTCCAGTCCTCAGCAGTCCATCTGTCTCCTAACTGGCTGGAGCTTTGGAAAAGTTGTATTTCCTATCCTAATTCCTTAAAAAAGTAGCCTCCTTGAGGCAGAAACATATCTAACATTTCAAAGCATTTCTGGATTTCTGTTCCTCTTAATTGAAGTGTCATTTGAGATGTGTAGATAGATAAAGAATGCATAATTCTCCTGAGAAAAGTGAAATGCTGGTCAGTCATCTACCTTTCATATAAGAAAGGCTCTGCTCTGCCCTGTGCATTATACCTATTATTGCAGGATAACTTTATGAGTTCTATGTCCTCCCACCCCACCTCCATCTCCTGTCATCTCATATCTTGTAAAAAATGGAAGCAGAAGCAGAACATTGACTATGATCTAGAGTTACTCAGTTTGTATAAAGACTGCAAAAGCCTCAGGAGAACACAAACATATTTTGTGCCCTCACAGAGTTTGCAATAAATGAGGAGGAATTAGACAGATATGATAGCCCAAGATTTAGTGTGAGGTAAGATGAGGTGAGGGTCAAAGGAAACTTCACTTCAAGGGATATAGGAGTTAAGAAGAAGTTCCATGGGAGAATTGCTAGTGATGGCAGTGTAGAAGAAAGCGTTGGGTCTCCAGAAGAGAGGGTCCACAGGTACCTGTTGTGGCACCACTTCCTGTGCTATTAAGAAATCATGCAGTGCTGTATACAGTCCTCTACAAACAGAGCATCTGAGTTATAATCAACAGAGTGTACATAAGGAACCTAAGGCTGGAGATCTTGTCTGTAGTAATATTTCAGAATCCTGCAGTTGATTCAGGTGCAAAAATGCTTCTCCCAAGAAATGCTATTAGGCAATAAGCTACTAATTCCCCCCTCCTCTCCCTCACTGTTCCCCACCCAGTTATTGTATCCAAGAGCCAAGAGAATGCCTGACATGGGGAGGAGCAGGAGACATTTTCCTGATACTAAGTGAAAACATGTGCTGTAATTTCTCATGAGTTAGGAGGACATAAATTTCTCATGAGTTAGGAGGTGGTATTATAACTAAGGGGGCAGGGCAGTCTGTTTTGAATGCACAATGTGTTTTCTTCTGGTATCATAGTGCAAGAGGCGTGCTTAAAAACAGGATCCAGCCCAAGTGAGGGCAGTCAGGCTGGTCATGTAAAAGAAAAGAAAGAGAGGATATTTACCTAATAGAGAGAAAATATTGAGGTAATAGGGGAGTCCATGTTGGAGACAGGACTGTGGAAAACAGTTACTTATTGGCTTCAAATAACTAACTATGTAAGGAGACTTTGGCCTTATTCTGTTGATTACAGACATTGCAAACGGATATTAGGTAGAAGTTACCAAGAGGCTTATTTCAGTTTAATATAAGGCAGATCCTTTTGAAAAAGCCTTCAGTTAGAATTAAAGTGCTCTGGATTTCTTCCTACATGTTTCAGGTCTGGAATCATATTGGCTTTGGTTATTGAAAATATAAAGTATGATTCTATTACAGGTCCTCCTTATCTTGCACTGTCTGGTGAAGCACACTGACTGTCCTTTTGGACTGCCTGGATTATATCCAGGTTCTTCCACTTGCTAACCCTATGACATTGGGTGAGTCACTTAATCTCTTAAGCTTTAGTTTTCTCATCTGTAAAATGGTGCTAAAGATAATAAATATCTTATAAAGTAGTTAAAATATTTAAATCAATAACAGCTATAGGAGTTGAGCCTGGTACCTTATATTTGGTAAATACTCAGAAATGATTATTATTGCTATTTTTCTTGGCATATTGTAGTGGATTGAATTATGTCCCCTCAAAACTCACTGAAGCTTGAATTGTGTCCCTCAAGTTTTATGTATCAGAAACTTGGCCTCAATGTGACTGTTAAGAGGGTGGAAAATCCTGTTATGGTAATTGAAAGGTGGGGACTTGAAGAGGTCCCCACCTTTCAATTATAGGACCACACCACAGTGAACAGATTAAAAATGGTGGTCATGGGCATGGTTTTGGAGGGCTTTAAAAGGGGAGCATGAAGAGTT
Organism: Galeopterus variegatus; assembly: GCF_000696425.1. NCBI lineage: Eukaryota > Metazoa > Chordata > Mammalia > Dermoptera > Cynocephalidae > Galeopterus > Galeopterus variegatus. The sequence continues at coordinate 253,914 of NW_007731057.1, read as the reverse complement.
GCTCATGCTCACTCTTGTGCTCTCTTGCACTCACTCTCTGCTTTTTCTACTTCCACCATCTTTCAATGTGAGATTGTGGATGGACTTTGGACTTCCCAGCCTCAGAAACTGTAAGCAGTAAATTTTGTTTTCTTTATAAATCACCCAGTTCTGTATATTTTGTTATAAGCAACAGAAACAGACTAATACAGAAAATTGGTACCAGAGAAGTAGGGTGTTGCTTATTACAAATACTTGAAAATGTGGAAGCAGCTTTGGAACTGGGTGTTAGACAAAGGTTGGAAGAATTTGGAGGACTCAGAAGATGACAGAGATGAGAGAAAGTTTGGAATGTCTTAGAGACTGGTTACATGGTGGTGAGCAGAAAGCTGATAAAAATATGGATCATAAAGACCATTCTAAGGAGGTCTCAGATAGAAATAAGGAGTTTATTGGAAGCTTGGGCAAAGATCACCCTTGCTGTGAACTGGCAAGGAATTTGGCTGCATTCTGTCCATGCCCTAGGACTTTGTGGAAGTTGGAAGTTAGGAGTTGTGAACCAGAGTAATTGGTGGAAGAAATTTCTAAGCAGCAAAGCATTAAGGAATGTGCATGGCTACTTGTAACAGCCTACACTGAGTTATGGCAGCAAAGGCACAAAATAAATCCAGAATTTAAAATCGGAGCAGAGTGTAAAGATTTGGAAAATTTGCAGCCTGGCCATGTGGTAGAGAAACAGAGAGCATTTTTGGAAGAAAAACTCAATGGTACTAAAAAGATTAACACAAAAGAACAGGATTATCAAGAGAAGGGGGTAAAAGCCCTGAAGGCATTGCAGAAGCCTCTAGAGCCAACCCTTCCATTTCAGACCCAGAGGCCTAGGGAGACAGAATGGTTTTGGGGAACGGGCCTGAGGCACCCTCCACAGGCTCACTGCCTAGGGCCACCTTGGGAAGCTGCTTCTAGCACCAGCACCCCAGCTTCTTTGGCTGCTCCCTATGTGGCTAAATTGGCCCCAGAGGTGTCTGGACGTGGAGCTTTGAAAGACACAAACTGAAAGTCTTGGCGGCATCCACGTGATGATAAGGTCTGCAGGCTTGCAGAATGTCAGAGCTGTGTGGAGGCTTGAGAGCCTCCATCCCAATTTCACAGGATGTATGGAAAAGTCTGGGGGCCCAGGAATAGATCTGTCTCAGAGGTAGAGTCACCCACAGACAGCCTTCGCTAGAGCAATGCCAAGCCGAAATGTGGGGTCAGAGTTGCAGCAGAGAAAACCCATCAGCATCATGCCTAGTGGAGCCATGAGAGCAGGACCTCCTGGAGACCCCAGACTTGTGGAGCTACCAGAGTGGAACACTAGCCTGTGAGAGATGAAGTGTTGCCTGAGAGCAGGAAGTCATAGGAGTGGAGCTGTCTGAGGACTTGGGGACCCAACTGCCACACCAGCGTACAGAAGACACCAAACATGGAGACAAGGTACCTGATTCGCCCGTTTTGAGACTTAATGCCTGCCCTCCTAGGTTTTGGACTTATTTAGGACATGTTACCCCTTTCTTTTGGCCTATTTCTCCCTTTTTGAATCAGAATATTTAACCTATGCTTGTCCCTCCATTGTGTCTTGGAAGTAGATAACCTGTTTTGACTTAACAGATGGGACTTTGAACATTGGGCTTTTGAGTTGAAACAAGTCAAGACTTTGGGGGTGAAATGAATCCATTTGTTTGTGAAAAGGACATAGGTTTGAGGGGTCAGGGGCAGAATGTAGTGGATTGAATTATGTACTCCCAAACTCTCTGAAGCTTGAATTCTGTCCCTCAAGTTTTATTTATTAGAAACTTGGGGGCTGAGCCTGTGGTGCACTCGGGAGAGTGTGGCGCTGGGAGTGCAGCAGCACTCCTGCCGTGGGTTCGGATCCTATATAGGGATGGCCGGTGCGATGCACTCACTGGCTGAGCGCGGTGCGGCCGGTCACAAAAAAAAAAAAAAAGAAAAAAAAAAAAAAAGAAAAAAAAAAAAAAAGAAAAAAAAAAAAAAAGAAAAAAAAAAAAAAAGAAAAAAAAAAAAAAAGAAAAAAAAAAAAAAAGAAAAAAAAAAAAAAAGAAAAAAAAAAAAAAAGAAAAAAAAAAAAAAAGAAAAAAAAAAAAAAAGAAAAAAAAAAAAAAAGAAAAAAAAAAAAAAAGAAAAAAAAAAAAAAAGAAAAAAAAAAAAAAAGAAAAAAAAAAAAAAAGAAAAAAAAAAAAAAAGAAAAAAAAAAAAAAAGAAAAAAAAAAAAAAAGAAAAAAAAAAAAAAAGAAAAAAAAAAAAAAAGAAAAAAAAAAAAAAAGAAAAAAAAAAAAAAAGAAAAAAAAAAAAAAAGAAAAAAAAAAAAAAAGAAAAAAAAAAAAAAAAAAAAAAAAAAAAAGGATAAAAATAAAAAGAAACTTGCCCCCACTGTGACTATTAAAAGGGTGGGAAATCCTATTATGGTAATTGAAAGGTAGGGACTTGAAGAGATGATTATACTATAGGACTACACCATGGTGAATGGATTAAAAATGGTGGTCATGGCATGGTTTTGGAGGGCTTTAAAAGGGGAGCATGAAGAGTCGCTTGCGCTCACTCTTGCGCTCATTCTCACGCTTGCTCTCTGCTTCTACCATCTTGCAATGTGAGATTGTGAATGGACTTTGGACTTCCCAGCCTCTTTATAAATCACCTGGTTCCATGTATTTTGTTATAAGCTACAGAAACAGACTAATACACATATCTATTAAAAAGAACCAGAAAAGTTAAACTGTGCTCCATTTTATAGTAGAAAACCTTCACCTCTTCCTGTTATTATAGTTCCTGTATAATTCTGGATCTATTAATTCTGTTACCTGGGGAGGACTCAAGTGACACCCTTCCTGCCAAGATGTCCAGTAAAGCCCAGATCCAGAAAACCTTTCAGGATTCAGAAGAAGATATTATGTGTTGTAAGACTTAAATAAAAGTGGAAGCCTCCAAAGCCATGCTGAGAGCAAAGGCCACTTTTCTCCTGTCACCTGGTAAATCTCATACTACTTGAGATGGTCAAAGGGGGTTTGAATCTGGAATCAGGTGGAACCATTGGTGTTGGATAAGAAACTATGGCATATGAGTTCTTATACTGATATGATGGCAACTGTAACTGATAAGGCAATGGTACAATTTTTTAATGGGGATTTTTGTGACTTGCATAATCTGTGGGAAAATATAACCTTATGAGTTGGACTGGAGGCATCTACAAGAATACTTCAAAAAATTTGTGAAAAAATAGAATTAAAAGATAGTACTAATCTTCTCGTGGACTTTTTGAAGTATTCTCATTTAACTTTGCTCCCATAATAGTGGCAGGCACCTTGAACACTGAAAACTCTGTGGACCAGTTCAACCTCATGCTTTTTCTTATGTTCTGAGACCCCAAATAGTCTTGAGTACCAATATATAGGTTTTAATGCCAGTAGCAATGTCGTGGTCAGAATTGTTGGAAGATGGAGGCGGTACATTGTTAGATGAAGAACATCTCTGTAAATATATGAGTATAAGTAGAAACTAGATTAACATATAGCAGGAGAGTTTTAGAGTAATGACAAAAAAAAGGTGGGTTAGCTTAGAACAATGATGATTACGAAAGAAGCTGTGAAACTTTAGCGAGAAGCATAAAAGATTGAACAAATAAATAAATGTCCCATGTTCCTGGAAAAGTAAATATTGTAAACATATCATTTCTTTCCACAGTTTGTTACAGGATTAATGTAAACTCAAATTAGACATTTGTGAATGTGTGTATTTGTTTTTTTGTCTTTTTCTTGACTTTTGCAATAGTCCAAGAGGAGATTATGGTAGAGGAGTGGGAGATATATGAAAGTTATTTAAGAGATAGATTTAACAATGGTTGGTTATTGATTAGATGCATGGGCTAAGGTAGAAAATCTAGAATAATGCACAGGGTTCTGTCTAGGGAGATTGGTTGGATCATCATGGCATTCACTGTCACAGGCAAAAAAGGAGAGCACACTAGTTTAAAGAAGGCTATGAAATCAGCTTTTGACATTTGAAATCAAATTGTCTATGAAATGTCTAAGAGAAAATATTTTAGAAGGCTATGGAATAAGAAGATACAGATCCAAGAAGATAGGTTTGGCCTAGGTTTATTGATCTGGACATCAAAACATAAAAGTCATAGTTGAAACAATGGGTATAATGCAATCAATTACTTGGAAAGAACCTATAGATCAAGAGAAAAGGACTGAGCCCTGGTAATACCCAGCCTTTGAGGGGGATGATGAAGGAAGAGGATGCTCTAAAGAAGACTAATAAACAGCAGTCAGAGAGTTAGAGGATCAACTGGAAGGTAACTGTACCATGAAAATGAAGGTGTTTAGGAGAAAGAAGTTGACAAAATCGTATATCTCTGAAAGGTCAAGTAAGATGATTTTTACTTTAATGCACATTAGCATGACCTCTTTGGAGGGTATTTTGGTAGCATTCATCACTTTTCAAAAGCACAGACTAACAGTTCCATTTCTAGGAATTTTTCATGCAAACATACTTCAACAAATACACAAAAATTATACCTGTAAGATTTGTTGTACATTTTTTGGTTACAGTAAAAACTAAAAGTAACTAAAAGTCCATCAATATGTGACTGGTTAAACACATTATCGTATATCTACACAATAAAATATAACACAGCTATTAAATACTAAGATGTTATATCCACATCAGGAGAGCCTCTGTAGCACATTGTCAAAAAAATAAATATACAGGAGGCTATGAATATCAATATAATGAGGAGTTAAGCAAACAGGAGCATGCCTTCCTGGCTTTAAAGTCAAGATCTTCTACTTATCAGTTATAGGATGTTGGGAAGTTTCCTAATCTCTCTGTGCCTCAGTCAGCTCATCAATATAAAAAAATAAATAAAATTTTCTACTCTCCCACTATCCTGTGTTTTAAATAACCATTCCAGTTGGCCCACTTTTCTGAGCCTTTGACCTCTAAATAATGGTCTCAATTCAGTAATTAAAATGTCCAGTCTCAGGCCAGAATTTTCATATTCCCAATACCTATAATAAAAAAGGTTCTTTTTCATTTGGTAATTAGGAAGTTATTGGTGACCTCCACACATGTGGTTGTAGTGGAGCAATGACGGGGGAGAGCCCAACTACAGTGGGAGAAGGAAAGTATGAGAGGTGAAGAAGGGACTGAGTAAGTGCAGGCTGACTTTTGGAGCAGCTACAGAGGGATAAGTTATAGGAAAGAGGCATATTTTAAAAATTTAGATCATTGAGGAGATGGGCAGGATTAAATGGAATTTTCAGCTCAGGGACTGCATTAGTTTTGGAAGAGAGGCTACTAGAATACACACACCTAGAGCCCCCACATATGAAAATGAAGTGGAAGCTAAGAGGGTTCCTGCTTGATACCTCCTATTTGCTCTCTTTAGGAGAGATGGTGTCGGGACTCAGAGGCTCTAGGATTCTGATCAGCTTTAAGAGCAGGTCCAAGTTTGGAGATAAGTTTATGAAAGCGCAGGGTAAGTGTGGCTCCATAATTTTTCCTGGTATCCTCAGAAGCAGGGTTGCAGGTATAGAGCATGCCTTCAGGGCCGTGCTGCAGGCTGTCTCAGAGGAATCCCAAACACCAAACAGGCTAAAGACAAGATCTGTTTGCCTCACTATTTTGCTGCAGGCCAGTTCCAGTAGGCAGCAAACCTATCAAATAGTTATACAAAATATATTTTGTATAACTTCCCCCTTGAAAATGCAGTACCTTGATTTCCCTGATTAAAAACATAATACAAAACACTGACTAACTCAATCTCAGCCAGTGAGAGTTGGTTTGTGCATTAGCACCTAATTCATCAAAACGCTAAAATCAAACACTTACGTTTCTTCACTTAGTATGAGAAGTTCTCACCACCCTATTCATTACTCTACCTTTTTCCTTCACTCCTAATATCTACCTCATAAGGCTGTATTCTAAGTTGGTCCCATTATAAAATTCATTTTGATCGTTTATCACAATCTTTATTGAAAGTGGGATATTTGTACATTGTGACACACTGTAAAGAAATGGTTACTAGGGAATTAGTGGAATGTTTCTTTCATCAGAGAATCCTTAATAGTCACATTCAAGAACTCAAAGGTTTGTGGAACTTCGGAGAACCTGGCAGTTCTCAAGATTCTGGAAGAAAACAAAGAAATGCTGCAAAGAAAAATAGCCCAAGTGCAAAGTTTATAAAGTTTGAATATTTTGAGGCTCTAAGCCTTTATCATTGGAAGAGAAATCAAAGAAACCCTGTGTCCTTTTGTAAAAATTTGTATTTTAATAAATTTGGTTGCTTAAGAAAAAATAATTTATAGGAAATTGTAATTATCCAGAAGTAAGCAAGTTTGGTACAATAGAGAGAAATGAAACAAAATAAAATGGGGTCAAGAAGCTAGAGTCTTGCCCTCAGTTTTTAATTTCTTGTACAAATTTCATCTACTTGGGCCTCTATATTAGACTAGGAATAACTGGCATTTATTCTTTTTTTTTTTTCCTTTTTTGTCTTTTTTCATGACCGGCAACGGATCGCAACCCTCAGTGTCGCGCCCATACCTGACCGGGAGCGGCAATGGGATCGCAACCCTCGGTGTTGCACCCGCATCTCACTCAGCCAGTGAGCGGCTGGTCTGTATGTGGGATCTGAACCCTCGGCGGGAGCGCCGCCGCGCTCTCAAGCGGCGCACTGTAGCAGTGCGCCACCGGGCCGGCCCAGCTGGCATTTATTCTGAATCCAGTTATCTATGGCACAAATATCCTAGAATACAGGTGCCCTTTGCACTTGTAACAAAATAAGCCTCTGGTAACAAAGGTAACAGAACCAGCTATTTTTTCCTCTGTGAAGTGGAGGGGGTAAATAACCATCTCTAAGGTCCCTTTTAGTTCTAACATGCATATCATTCTAACTGGCCTCTCTTCTCAAATACTTGTGATCAAAAGGGCCAAATAGGATAATCTGGATATAAGAGAAGAGCTTTTGGCAGCAGTAATATCTTGTTCATAGCCTAGTTTCTGTTTCTTACTAGCTGTGTTACCTTGGGTAAGTTACCTAAGATTTCTGGGCCTCATTTTCTTCATTGGCAAAGAGGCTAATAATTTCTACTTTATGGAATTATGGTGAGCATGAAATAAAGTAATAAGTATGTGGGTTTATTTCCATACCCTCTATTTTGTTCCATTGCTCTATTTTTATGTCAGTACCATGCTGTTTTGGATACTATAGCTTTATAGTATATTTTGAAGTCAGGAAGTGTGCTACCTAAAACTTTGTTCTTTTTGTTAAAGATTGCTTTAGCCAAATGGGGTATTTTGTGGTTCCATACACATTTTAAGATTGTTTTTTCTATTTCTGTGAAAAATATCATTGGCATTTTGAATGATTATGTTGAATACATAGATTGCTTTGGGTAAAATGGACGTTTAGTTAATGTTAATTCTTCCAACCCAAAATATGGGATCTTTCCATTTATTTGTGTCCTTTTCAATTTTTTTTCACCAATGTTTTGTAGTTTTCATTGTAGGGGGTCTTTCACCTCCTTGGTTAGATTTACTCCTAGGTATTTCATTTTTTTGGCAGCTATTGTGAATAGGATTGCTTTCTTAATTTCTTCTTCAGCTGTTTCATTATTGGTGTGTAGAAAGGTTACTAATTTTTGTATGTTGATTTTGTAACCTGCCATTATACTGAATTTATTTATTCTAGTCATTTTTTTTTTGGTGAAGTATTTAAGGTTTTCTATGTATATGATCATGTCATCTGCAAATAGGGATAGTTTGACTTTCTTCTTTCTAATTTGGATGATATTATCTCACTCCAGTTAGAATGGCTATTATCAAAAAGACAGAAAATTACAGATGCTGGTGAGGATGTGGAGAAAAGGGAACCCTTCTACATTGTTGGTGGGAATGTAAATTTGTACAGCCATTGTGGGATATAGTATGCAGTTTCCTCAGAGAATTTAAAATAGATCTACACAATGGTTCAGCTCTACCACTACTGGGTATACCCAGAGGAAATGAAATCAATATATCAAAAAGACACCTGCAGTCCCATGTTCATCATAATGCTATGTGCAATAGCCAAAAGATGGAATCAACCTAAATGCCCATCTACAAATCAATGGATTAAAGAACTGTGGTATATATACACAATGGAATACTATTCAGGTATAAAAAGAAATGATACCTTATCATTTGCCGCAACATGGATGGAACTGGAACCCACCATATTAAGTGAAGTGAGTGAGTAAGGCACAGAAAGACAATGTCACATGATCACACTCACATGTGGAATTAAAAAAATAATAATAATAAAATGTGGTTCTCATAGAAGTAGAGAATAATAATTACCAGAGGTGGTGGGGAGGAGAAACGGTAGGCTAACAGATACAAAACGATGCTATCTACCCTGAGTGAATTGTTGTGCAGTATATCCATGTACTGAAACAACACACTATACCCCACAAATGTTAAACTAAAACTTTTTTAAAAGATATAAACTAATGTACGATAAGCACTAAGCACCCTAACTGTCATATGGTAGAGGCCCAATAAATGTTATTAATTTTAATGAATATACATACAACCAGAAAGATGTGTGTGGTATTTGCTGTACGTGGAAATTATTTCATTGTTTATTCACACCCAATTTGGGTAATAAAATGCTAACAAGTCTAGTGGGGTTCTTTTTGTCCCCCCAATACTGTTCACACCTCTGTGATAGAGGTTATCATGATGAATTGATGTTATTTATTTGTCTGTTGCAGACTAAATGTGAGCTCTCATTTGCAGGTCATCCAAAAATATTTAGTGAATACCTAATGGGTTTTCAAGATTATGAGATTATGGTCTAATGGCCACTTGTTAATCTGTAGGTGTTTTAAAGATTTTTTAAATTAAATAATACAGAAATAGTGACTAGATGAATGGAATTAGTCTTGGAAACTTTCTATTTACACGGGACAAAATTTTGACTCTCAAACTTAATTTCAAAAACATTTCTATCCCACTGATCTATTGCAAGTGCCTGGATAGGAATAATTGTAGTCTGATGTACTCAGGATCTGATTAATGCTTGTTTTTCTTGTTGTATATTTCATTGAATAAATTACAGCCAAATATGAATTATCACAAGTTTTCATAAAAAATATTAATTAGGTGATGATTGTGACTGTAGATCGGGAGCAGGCATCATTGTTATTTTATTATGCATATGAAGGTGCTTCAAAAATTTGTGGAAAAATAGAATTGAAAGATAATACGAATCTTTCCACAAACTTTTTGAAGTTCCCTCCTATGTGTACCAATAATTGTTCTGACCAAAATATTTTCTTCCACTATTTCTTCAGTTGGTGAAATTGTACTTACTCTTCCTTCTAGGCATAGTTGAAAAGTACCTCCTATGTGAAGCCTTTCTTGCTTCATTCAGGTAGAATTAATCACTCCATTCTTTGTGTGTTTATAGCTTTTTTATGCCATTGGTACCTACAACATTTATTATATGTTATATATGTCATATATAGTCAGTTATCTCTTGGCATATCCGTGCATGTTTCAGAACCCGCACAGATACCAAAATCCTGGATGTGCAAATCCCTTGCACAAAATGGTGCAGTATTTCAATATAACCTATGCACGTCGTCCCATATACTTTAATTCATCTCTAGATTACTTTAATACCTAATACAATGCCTACACATCACGTCATTCATATGAATTTAATGTAGTACTCAGTGTTTGGCAAGTTCAAGTTTTGCTTTTTGGAACATTGAGGATTTTTTTCTCCCAAATATGTATTTTTCATCTGCTCTTGGTTGAATCCATGGATGCAGAAGCCATAGATATGGATGGGTGACTGTGTAATAGATTTAAATCATATATTCATAATGTATTATGTATGTATATTATAAATGGCTCTAGCATTTATAAAGTTGTATTATATTTATTTACTATTTATCTTTCTTATTCTCTCAACCCCTAAACACAAAAGTCATGTACAAAAATATACACTGTGGTTCCTTCCATGACAGAGAATGTGCCTGAGCTGTAACTTGTCCTGCTAACGTGTGAAGAAAGGATGTCTTCTCATTAGACATCTCCAGATAACATTTTGCATCTCAGGTCCTAGGATAGGACTTACCATATATGCATGCAGTAAAGGTTTGAAGATTTTAATTAAGTCAAACCTTCAGTATATATTACTCAGCATGGATTGACCAAAAGCATTATTTTTTTTATTTTTTTATTTTTTTTGAATGTAAAATCCTGTGCTCTGATGTTTTGGATTTTTGGTTTTTTTAATCGAAATTTGACCTTCCAGGCCTTTGGTAGGGGCTTATACGTTACAAAACAGTGGATTCTGCTTGTTTTTGTCAGACTGAAACATCCAAATGATTCATGCTGTGCCTGTCTTCTGAGGGATGAGAAGTCTTCTGAAGTTATTCTGGCCCCCTGCCTGGTCCTGACAAAGAATCAAGTAAACCCAAAGAGATAAGGTCCAAAGAACTTGTCAAGAAGCTTCTTTCTTCTGCTTACTCATAGACACTTTCTTAATTGCCAGTTTCTGTAAACAACTGGTATCATTTATTGGTGCCTGATTCAGATGCTTTTGACAAGTCCTTATTTTCATTTACAGCCATGGAGGTGGTCTAACCTTGTAGTGTCAAGTAATCTATACTGAGTCATTTGCATTTAAAGAATCTGATTTTTAGGGGGAGGAAGTATTTTTTCCCATCTACTGTGCACATAGACTACCTGAAGTCACATACTTCTTGCTCACCACTGCAAACCAGTGCTGCTTAGAAAACAGCTCCCCACCCCCACCCTGCAGATTTTTAAGGGATCACAGCTTTGCTCTCTATAGAAAATTTAAAATAAACACACGAAAAAAAGCCTGAAACAAAGCTTTAGGTATTTCAAAGCTGATATTCTTCTTGGAAGTTTTCAGGAAAATATCTCACACCATCATCTTTGTGAAAGAAATATGGTAAATTGTGTTGTGCTTTTCACTGAATTGGTCTGAATACCGAGGACCAGAGATTTCCTATGTCCATCCCAGTGGCAGAGAAGCCCCACTGGAGACGTGCTCCGTTGGACCACAGCGTTAACAAATAAAGCATGGGAAATATTCACCTGCGATGCTCACCACTTTATGCAAAGATGTTACTGAAGATAATTGTGGATAGCCACCTTATTCCTTATCCTTGTGTAAGATGGAACCCTTCCCAAACTTTCAGAAGAAGGGAGGTACAATCTGCTTCTCAGGCTCTGGGCAAAAATATCCAGCCTTCATTTAGGCCTCATTAAGTACCAGACAGTTTGATAGTAATGCGACTTACATTATTTCATTTAACCCTTAGAAAAGGAAGGCATTATAACTTTGTTTTATTGATAATAATGTGTGGTTCAGAATAGTTCAGTAGATTGTGCAAGAACACATAGCTAGTAGGTGGAGGAACTAGAATGTGAACAAAGCCCTTGCCTCGAAAGCCATTACCCTCTCCTTTATCTCTGACTGCTTTCTCTTTATCCAGTTTTGAAAGTAGAAGTTCCTGGAGGGATTGTGCAAGAACACATAGCTAGTAGGTGGAGGAACTAGAATGTGAACAAAGCCCTTGCCTGGAAAGCCATTACCCTCTCCTTTATCTCTGACTGCTTTCTCTTTATCCAGTTTTGAAAGTAGAAGTTCCTGGAGAGTAAGGTCATGGTTTTGAAGCTCCTGGGTAAACTTTCCATGCTAGGATATTAACTCTGTTGATGCAGCTCTGCAGGGGTGCAGATAATCAAGAACTTGCTGCAGTCTGATTCTCCCATAAATTAAAGCTATGTGTTTTCTCAGCAGTACTAGTTCCAAATTCAAGGATGTCATGTGTCTTGAAACAATGGCAGAGGATGAGGGGGAGCCTTTGGCTTAGTGACCCAAATCTCCTGCTTACCCACATAGTTCTCAGGTACCCACCCACATTATTCTGATTATTTTGTAACTACAAGAATTAATCTTTTTCTACTCTCTCCATTTTCTTTTTTTGATCTACTTAAAAAATTACTTCATTCTAATAGGAAATCTTGCAAATGTTTATAGGGCTTTTTTATGGTTCTCTGGGCTTTGAGCTTCTTAGTTCACTTTTAAAATAGGAATGATACAGCAACACTTGTGTGGGTGTTATCAGGATTAGAGGTAACATATATAAACTACCTGGCATTATGCCTCAACACATGGTAGGGCTTTAACACCTGGTTGCTCTTATGGTTATTATTCTTGCTGTATTTAAAGAACAGCAGACATTGCCTTATAACAAGCAGCCTTCTATGCCTATTGATGCTAGAGGCAATTGTACCAAATGGTGAAGGAAAAGTTGAGAGCCCTGTAAACCAATTCTTCTACAGATAAGTCTTTTATTTATTTATATTTTTTTATTAAAAGTTTTTATTATAACCTAGTTGATTGTACATATTTGTGGTGTACAGAATTAAATATAAATACCTGTGTGTGATATGTGATGCTTAACTCAGGATGATTAGTATATTTCACAATGTACAATATAATTGTTTTACAGAGAAGTCTTGTCTTAAAAAACAAACAGAAAACTAAAATGACTAGTAGTCTAAATTGGTTCTCAAGATATGGGTGAGAAACCTGCTTTATAAGAGATAAAATTCTCTCATATTCAGAAACACATCTTTCCAGTTTTGAGAGAACAGTAATTATATAGATCATTTTATGATATACAGTGTGACTTTGCCAACCTGCGTTATGATTTTCTTGGAAGGGAACTCTATTTGGTCCCTTAATATAGCAGCTGAAGAAACTGAGGTGACACCTTGATTATATAGAGTCGGGTCATAAGATTCTACCTCCCATGCTCTGAACGTTGCTTATATAATGATTACAACTGCTTTCTCAGTTTCTGAGGGGAGAAGTCACAGATGCTGCATTGGTTGTCTTTGGTCCACAGAGGTTTCCTTTAGAAAGTTACAGCTACAGCAAAATTCACTAAAAAAAGTGCAATTCCTACGTGGGCCTGCCTAGAAAGACTGCTTCAGTGGTCTAATCGCTACCATCCTGGCCCCCAAATAACTAGCACAACCTCAGAAGTGCCCACTGTGTACCCAGAGATGCACAGAGAATCTACCTTAAAACTTGTTAACAGATGTGTATGTGGTGATGGAAAAGAAATCGATGTAACTGCAGCCAGAGTTTGAAGAGAGTGGAATTAAGTTTAGAACGAGGGATATTTCGCTCTCTTTAACCACCAGTTTAGACTGTCATCCTGAAGAGAAAAGAAATACTGTCACATTATTTATGTTCTCTTTTTTATGCAGGTCATTTCTCTTGATTCTTTTAAAACAGCTAAATCAATGTGCAGGTACTCTCTGGGCTTTCTTGATAGGAAAATAAAAGACCATGTCTTTTCTTTGTATAATTTCTCAGGGCTATTACAAAGTTATGCACATTGTTCAATGCACATTATGTTTGAGAAAAGGAAAGCACTTAGTCTCTCCCTCTCCCTTATTCCAAACAAGAAGTAAAATTGTCCATGTAGAGTGTGGGAACCAGTGAGGTTCCACCCTCGATTGCAAGTGGCATAGCTGGCAGGTGCACATCCTCTCTCTTGCTTCATTTTCGATGGACTCTATCATTCTTTATTCCTGTCTTCTTGACCTCTCGATTGTAAGCACCAGGAAGGCAAGCGTGCTCTATTGTTCCTCATCTTACATCCAGCATTTAACACAGTGTTTGGCACATAGTATGCATCAGTATGAAAGTTTTTAATCTATGAATGATTGAAGAAATTTACTTAAAGTGCATCTCTTTCTATCACTTTAAAAGTTCTCGTTATATCAAAATGCATTTATCTTCATTTGTTTGGTACCCCATACAAGTTTATTCATATTTAATTTATGTAGGAAAGGTTTTGCATATACAAGGTTGCAGGAGTTGTAATTTATTCTAAGAATTATTTTTCCAGACTTTGCCACATTATTGGGTGAATATGGATATGGTAAATTTGAAAGTCATTGAAGGGAGTTTAGTAATAATTTAGAAATAAGGTTTAGTAGTACAAGTTCCTATAAAAACCTAAAAGGAAATCAGTCTGTCTTTCTTAATACACATATACACACACTCACACGTACACATATCACTCCACCCCCAAACACATGTGCAATTTCATTCTTTGACAAAAATTGACATTTATACTTCCTCTAATAAGAATTGGCAGTTATTTAACTAAACTCATAGAATTTATTGTGTTCAGGTAATGTTCTAATAATTTTACTAACATTGAACGAATATAACGTTCATAATCCTATGTGTTAGGTACTATTATTATGCACAGCAAGGTTAAGCCCTTTCCCAAGGTAACCCAAGGTCACCCAGCTTGGAAGAAATAGAGTGGAGCCAGAATTTCTAACCAGGCATTCTGCCTCAAGAGCCTTTTAAATTAAGCTGCCTCACTGAAGAAGCATCCAGGGGAGACAGATCAAGGCCAGGCTAGTGTGCAGGGGGACATCAAGTCTGGAGCACCCCAGAGTTGCTGAGTGTCCTGGGAACACATAGTTTGTTTCATCATTAGGCTTTGAGCTGCTTTAAGGATGATTTTAGAAGGAAGAGGAATCTTTGAGATGCCCATCTCCAGAGATCAAAGTGAAGGGCACCTGAGAAAGACATCTCAAAAGGGAGTCAATAGTAGCTAATAATAGGTAATGTTTGCATGCTTACTGTGGGTTAAGTAATGTTCTAAACAATGTGAATTAACTTATTTCATCCTCCATACAATCCATTTTAAAAGAATATTACTGTTATCTTTATTTTATATATGATGAAGCTGAGACACAGAGAGCTTGAATAATTTGCTGAATAATGTGCAACTGAATGGCAGAAGCTGGGATTCAAAATTAGGGAGCTTTGGTTCAAGATCTGTCCTCTTAACCACTACACTATTTTTTTCTTAAGGACAGGAGACCACAGACCGTGACTCTATGACCCCAGTCTACTATGCCACTTCAGCCTGTTTGTTGTTTTGGTTTCCCCATAGGGAAAAATGATCAGAAGTACAAATCTTAGAACTGAAAGAGTTTATAGGCTTATCTTCAGGAAAATAATAGAATGGGGGGACAATGGAGAGCCTCCACTGTCAGTCAGGAGGGGAGAAGAAGGCCACCGATAGAAGGTGTGGTGAGCTGCTTGGGAGCAGGAGGCACATGGAGTCCAGGAAGGGATCGAATGTGTCCAGGAGAAAGGGAGCTCAGAAAGCAGGTCTGGACTTGGGAAGGGGCATTGGCACTGAGCAACCAAAGGCCCATGTGTGATTCTCTTTGCTAATTTAGGAAGGGCCACTAATAATGTTTGACATTCAGAAATCCAGAGACAGCACTGAGTAGCAGTCAGGCTTGGCCTAGAGGTCCAAGATCATTGGGTTTTAGTCTCAGTAATTAGGCCTATGACCCCACCAGTGCCCGGGAAATAAATGGTCAAATGTCCGTCCATACAATTTACCACCCTCGAGTTCAAGCAAATCTTTGTAATAAGTATTAAAATTGTCAGCACTATTTGTTAACAATAGCTATTATTTGTTTATGCTTTATTTATAGAAGGCTTAATGATTCCTTTGTTTTACAAAAGAAACATAATCAAAAGGTCACTTTTTAGCAAAAAACAGATATCTGGAATATGCTACTATTGTATTGTCATTTCAAAGCATAAAAAAAAAGTTCAGTATAAAAAAAATTCAATAAAACAAAAAGTATGGCTAGTGGAACAATTTCAAAAATGTTACTCTCAGATTATATTAGGCTAAAATGTCAAAAATGAGCAACTTTTTCCAAATGTTAGACTCTGGGATCTGGTATTATCACAATATTGGTTTATTAAAGGAGAAAGCACAAATAAGAAGGGACTCATAACATGCTTGGTAGAATTACTAAATTAAAGAGTCAAAGAAGGCTAAAAACTCAAAGATATTTGTATTCATGTAGGCATAATATGAGATTATACTCAGTGCTCTTTGATTGTATCAGTAATCCTTAGGTTGGGTATCCCTGAAGTGGCAATGGAGATTCTTGAATTATCTTCAATACTTCAATATAAAATTGCTAGTGATAATATCTAACCAAGCTATTGAAGGCATCAAGTATTATGTTAGAATTCCATTAATGCAGCATCAATGCTATGTTGATCAGAAACTCTAAGTTGCTGAATACACACAAACACAAGTGCAGACACAAATATGAAAACATATTAATTATTCCTGAAGATAATAAAAGAAGTCTTATATTGTGATAACTACTGGAGTCCCTGGAATATTTGATTTTGTCTTTCTCTTCTACTTCATACTATGGTTCTATGATTTAATTTGAGCTAAATCTTATAATGGATAAAGTATGGATATTAAAGCCAAATAGACAAAGGGGTTCATATTCCAGCTCCATCATATTAACTTCTTTGCATCTGAACATCTTCCCTTGCAAAAATGGGGATGATGCCGATTTTATCAGGTCACCATGGGATGTAAATGAGGTAACATATGGGATGGAGCATGACACATAGTAGGTACACATTAAATAGTGATGTTTCTGTTTCTCCTCCTGTCAGTGGTACTATTAACTATTGGGTTTTAGTGAAAGTGAAGTTATCTATTTTTATTTCCTTTTCACCTTCCATTTGGGGCCAAGGATACATTTGGATCATTTAGGAGGTTAAGCAAGGGTTATAAATGATGTTCTTCATTATGTGCTGTCCATTTTTATTATTCTTGTTGAAACTGCTTATTTGTAATCTGGCAAGATTTCAAGACAATGGATTGAACAAGCACATCTAATATTGAATCAAGATGAAAATAGAGGTTAAAGCTATTAAATCAAAGATGAAATCAACCAACCAGGCAAAGAAATTTCCATTCCAGGTCTCTAAGGCAAACATAAGGTAGAGAAACCAGACAGAATGCAATATAGTTAAACAAGCCACTGAAGTCATTACTAGAGGCTAAATGAGCTTCATATTGGCATGCCTTGAATTTTTAACTTTTTCTAAACCTCACAAAAGCTTGGAGCTTTACTAGGAAATCCTTCAGGAATCAAATTTCTATATTTTACTTGTGCCAAGGATACCATGTTTTAAAAAGGTTGCAATGTAAACCGAAGCTCTACACTAAGAATCATGTTGGGCCATGGACCTCAGATCTAAAGCAGAGTAAAATCACAGGCCACAAAAGAGGTGAGGTGTCTGGAGAGTAGTGTCTGGTACTTTCGCCTTCAGCATTCTTTTGCTCCAAATCCAAAATTCCCTCAACAAGAACAAATGAAGACATCTTTCTTTGCCTCTTGTCTCCCTTAGATCCCAAGCAGCTGGCCTTACCTCTGCCCCTGTAGTTTTGGGTTTTAGTTTGTCATACTATTTATTCATCTCCCCTTTCAGGGGTCCATGAAAATTCCGTTCATTTTTAAATAGGCATTTATCAAGCCCCTTCCCTGTGTTAGACATTATGAAATTTCATCTTAGTCAAAGTCATGGCTCCTGCTCTAAAGGTGCTCACCGTCTAGCAGCAGAGCTAGGTCATTCAATTCAATATGAACCATGCTATGATAGAGATATAAACCACATGGGTTCACGGGAAAGAGTATCACTTTTCCTGGGGACATTGGGAAACTCTCTGTAATCTTCTTTGTAACAATTGTAAGGTAAACTCCTTATATCCTTCTCCAGATAGCCTTCTCTGACTCCCGTTGTGGCCTGTCATCTTGCCTTCAAAGCCCACTGTAGCTCTCTCCTTTGAGCACTTACCACACTTCACATAATGGTCTACTAACCTTTTCAATAAAGTGAGCACTCTTTGAGATCAGAACCTATTTTTAATTTTTATCCCAGTTCCTTGCTATAGCAAATGACATTATGGTTTGTTCTCGATAAATGCTAATTGAATAAATAAATGATGTGACATTTGAATTAAGGCTCATATAATGAGTAGAAGTGTGTCAGGTGTGTAAGTATAGAAAAGACATTTCAGAACAGAAAAACAATGTTTCCTCTACCTGGAATAATAAAAACTGTCATTTTTGTAAGTCTGTTTTGTGCCCAAGATGACAGTAAGAATTTTACAAACATCTCTAAACATCAGAACAGTCCTGCAAGGTAGAAGTTATTCTCACCAATTTACAGAGATGGAAACCCAGACTCTAAGGAGTTAAATAACTTAGCCAAAGAGGCATAGCAGGTAGGTAACAGAATCAGAATTTAAATCCTAGTCTTCTCAACTCTAGTGTCATAGTTATACTACTGCTTAACATTTTTTAACCTTGTGTAAGTAGTTTATAAATCTGAGGCAGTAGAATTTGAGAGGAACTGTGAATATTTCTGGGCAAAATGAAGTAGCATACATTTTTATAGGAACTTCCAGAGGTTATGATGAATTCCACACCTCCATAATATGGGCAAAATTGATGTTGGTATCAGCTTCAAAGAGAAAATAGATTTCCAGAAGTTGGGGCATAAAAAGGAGGTTGTCAAGTGTGAGTGAGTATGTGTGTGTGAGTTTGTGTGTGAATATATGCATTCATGCCTAGGATGTGATTTGTAGTACAATTTTGCTAATCATGGTGGTTCACCCCTGAAGACTCAAAATGTAGTGTTCGAACCCTTGATTTTCACATACATACATGTACATGTATATACTTCCGTGAATACATATTTGTTTCATCCATAGTCTATAAGAAAAAAAAAACTGATCAGCATTTTTCAGATTAATAAAGAGCAGGAAAGGCGGTCACACATGCAACCTATGTAGTCAATCTGCAAAGGCCAGCAGAGTTCGTCCCATGCCTCTAGCCCAAACAATGTCTCTTACGATTAATAAAGAGCAGGAAAGGCGGTCACACATGCAACCTATGTAGTCAATCTGCAAAGGCCAACAGAGTTCGTCCCATGCCTCTAGCCCAAACAATGTCTCTTACATTTCTCAAACCATGGTTAAGTACAGATTCGTTCATTTTGTCACTGGTTTTTCACTGCTTCTCATTTACCCTTTAATGAAGGAAGAAACTATTCATGGTACACATTTTTGTGTGTGAAGGAAAACTTGACAGTATGGTGGTGTGGCTAAGAGCACAAGAGATGTTAGAGGCAGATGGGCCTGACCTCAAATCCTGGCTCTAACCACTTTTTCAATATGTGATCTGGTGATGGTACACATTTTTGTGTGTGAAGGAAAACTTGACAGTATGGTGGTGTGGCTAAGAGCACAAAAGATGTTAGAGGCAGATGGACCTGACCTCAAATCCTGGCTCTAACCACTTTTCCAATATGTGATCTGGTGGGGAGTGGGAAGGTTACTTAACCCTTCTCAGTTTCAGTTTCCTCATCTATAAAGTGCAGAAGATGGAAGATTTCCTGTAAGAATTAAGTGAAATAATGTGTGTAAAGGCTTGGTATAATGCCTGAAATGTAATAGGTGCTTTGTTTTTATTTTTCTATCTTCACAGTTAAGGTCTTAAATAAAATAATGAGAGAAACATGCAGTTGGAGTGAAAGAAAAGAAGTTTTTATATTTATGTATTTCTTTATAATTCAAATCATCTATTTAACATGTGTATTAGGTATCTATTGTGGGCAAGGTGCTCAAAGTTCTAAGTGCTTTAGCTTTCCACTTGTTCCTATATATCTTTCTTCAAATATTTCCTACGCAAGAAATTAAGACCACAGTGGGTATGGGGTTTTCANATTTCTTTATAATTCAAATCATCTATTTAACATGTGTATTAGGTATCTATTGTGGGCAAGGTGCTCAAAGTTCTAAGTGCTTTAGCTTTCCACCTGTTCCTATATATTCCTCATATCTTTCTTCAAATATTTCCTACGCAAGAAATTAAGACCACAGTGGGTATGGGGTTTTCAGGTTAAAAGCCAAGGGTGGTAAAGGGCTCCAGTATTGGCCCCACAGGAGGGTGAGGGGGTGGCAAGGGCTGGCTGTGGAACCCTCATCAGAAAGGTGGCATTGAACTTTCTGCCAAAAGCTGGCCTTGTCACATGGATACCCCAAACTATGTGTTTTGAGGCTAAATATGTAGATCTTATGTATCTAATTTCTGCTGCCTGGGAAAAGCTAAAGGAAAGTTTATTGTTATTGTTTTGTTTTCTGAAGGACTTTTTAAGAAAACTAAGGCTTTGTTTTCTTCAAAGGATCACCTTTTAGCTCTTTGCAGAGGCCCCTGCTCACATCCTCTTCTCAGTGGGTTGAATTATTGTGCCTTTCAGTTGAGCTTCTGATTGTCCCTATAATCTTTATCTATCGCCTCTCCATTTCTTTGTTGGCTTTAAAGTTTCTCAGTATTTTCCCATTTTCTGCTGTGATGCTGCTTCATTAAAGGGTTGGTTTAAGCATATTGAGAGAAGGATGGATACTGCTGAAGCTCTTACAGCTTGTTGGTCACAAACTTCAAGTATGTTATGATAGCTTGTGGCTCATTCTGCAAAACCCCATTAGCAGACAGGGAAGGAGAATGCCATTCATTTATTTTTTATTCATATTTTTGAACACTTTTTGTGTATTAGGCATTCTACTAGTTCAGAATTTCAAAATGGATGAGACTTTTGAACTAAAAAAGACATCAGAGATCACCTGAGAGGAAGAGATTGCGATCGAGGAAAATGAAGTGGCTATTCCAGGGCCATACAGATGGCTGGAAAGAAAGCTAGGTCTCAGATCCAGGTTTCTGTATTCAAGTGTCCTAACTCACTCTTTGCATATGTTCTAATGCCTAAGCTGCAAATGCCTTAAGTGCAAATAGGGCAGCTATGTAGAACTTTTTTGGTATGTACAAGGGTACTTCAGAAAGTTCATAGAAAGATTTGTATTATCTTTTAATACTATTTTTTCCAGGAACTTTTTGAAGTACCCTCGAATGTATGTATGTATATATGTATGTATGTATGTGTGTGTGTACGTACGTATGTGTGTGTATGTATGCATGCATGCATGTATGAATGTATGTGTATGTGCGTATGTATGTATGCATGCATGCATGCATGTATGAATGTATGCGTGCATGTGTGCATGTATGTATGTATGTGTGTGTATGTATGTGTATGTATGTGTGTATGTATGTATGTATGTGTGTGTGTATGTGTATGTATGTATGTACGTATGTGTGTGTGTTTTTTCTTTAGAGAATATAGCTAAATGTATCAATGACCCTGGACTCCCCATTTTACTGCTTCAGTTATTGAGGTGAGACAGCAAGGTGCCCTGTGATGATTTACTTTTTCTTGTTTTTTATTTTTCCTCTTTAGAGCTGCGTTTGTTTTTCCACCTAGTTCAAATTCACTAGTACCCTAAAAATTGAGAGGAGGTCAGTGTGTGTGATTTGCTCAGCCATTGCATCATAAGGAGGGCTCTGAAGTTGTATGTTTCTAGTCTATAAGCCTGATCTATAATCATCCGTCTATCCAACCATCTGTCCACCCATCATCATTCACCACCAACAATAAAAATGTATTGAGCACCTACCACTTATCAGGCTCTGTATTGATACATAATGAAGAATGAGACACAGAGCATACCTTCATGGAACTTATTTCTTAACATTTGGTCACAATACAGGGTGAAAAAATGGTATGATCAAGGTATAAAGAATGTTGTAGGAGACCAGAGGACAGAGGTCCATGGAGAGGGGAAGAGGAGGTGGTCAAGGAATGTTTCCTGGAATAAGTTATGGATGAGTTGATTCTTAATGGATGAGTAGGAGATATTTAGGCCCTCAAAAATTATGTAGCAGGGTATAGGGGTGGGTGAGGAGAGAAAGAATATCCCAGTGGGAAAAGGATGGAAAAAAGCACAGAGGAGTCATGGTAATGGCTAGTAGTTATGTGTGACCGAAATGAATTATCCAGGAAAAAAGGGAAAGTTTCAGATGATGTAGAAAAATTTAGGTAGGGGCCAGATCAAGGAAAGCTTTGTATAATGTGCTGCTTACTTTAAATTTTATTTTAAAAATAAGAAGAGCTACTGAAGAGTTTAAAACAGTAGTTAATTGGAGGGAGTTCAGAATGATTATTGTTAAGTATTACTGACTTTATTTAAATGGTTGCCATGTTAATATACATGGTCATAAACACTATGATTTTGAATTCTTCTGTGTAGCCAGCCCTTCTTTCCATCTCTGGAGCATGGTCCTTTTTGAGGCTGTGGAGCTTGCCCGAGAGAGGAAAGCTATGGAATTACTCAAAATCATTCCATAGTTCCTGACTTCTTTTTTTTTTTTTTTCCTTTTTGTCTTTTTTCGTGTCCGGCAACGGATCGCAACCCTCAGTGTCGCGCCCGTACTAGACTGGGACCGGCAACGGGATCGCAACCCTCAGTGTTGCACCCGCACCTCGCTCAGCCAGTGAGTGGGAACTGGTCTGTATGTGGGATCT
>NW_007731057.1:207264-230479 GCF_000696425.1 Galeopterus variegatus | reverse complement strand
TAAACACTATGATTTTGAATTCTTCTGTGTAGCCAGCCCTTCTTTCCATCTCTGGAGCATGGTCCTTTTTGAGGCTGTGGAGCTTGCCTGAGAGAGGAAAGCTATGGAATGACTCAAAATCATTCCATAGTTCCTGACTTCTGAAGGAGGTATACATTTAGTCTGTCCATTTTGGGGAATTATAAAAGACCTTTATTATTCAAAGATGGGAAATTTCCTGCAGTAAAACTGAGGTAGAAATTTGGTAGTGATGTTTTTTTTCTGAGCAAGGAGGAACTTTAAAATCTGATCATATTTCCAGTAGTAACCAAAAAGGCTAGGGGCAAGGCCCAAGTTGTAAAGCCCTAAGCTTGTTGTTAAATTATTTTAACACTTACCTTCAAGAATGGCTTATCTGTGTTAGAAGAATGATATGAAATTTGCTTGGATGATTTGTCTCCACTGTTAGACATGATTCACTTAGAAGTTGGAACTCTTCAAACTTAAATCTAAAGGCTGTCACCTTACTATGATAAATGTTCCTCTTACCTCTGTTTGCAAAATGGGATCTAATCTACATGTTCTAGCATGACTCTTTTCAATCAGAATTACACTCTGCTCTCAAAGGGAGCACACTTCTTTTTCTAGAAGACCTCAAAACTGGCAGATTCAATAGAGTTCCCTACTTCTAGTATTTTTTTTTCTTCAAATTCAAACATGATAAAATAACCTGCAATTTTAAAGTTATTTTGGAGGTTTAGAGCTTCTTCTGTGGAATGACCAATGAGGATTTGTCTGGTTTGGTGTTGGAAAAGGAGCAAGACTGACAGGATTTCCAGAGTCTCTACCGTTCTTGTTGACAAGTGCTAAACCTTTGATAGAATGAGCTCTGAGTTCCTAGGTTTGAAGTCTGGTATAAATATTTCAACACAGCAACTTTCCATTTGGCAGTTCAGTNGATCTATAATCATCCGTCTATCCAACCATCTGTCCACCCATCATCATTCACCACCAACAATAAAAATGTATTGAGCACCTACCACTTATCAGGCTCTGTATTGATACATAATGAAGAATGAGACACAGAGCATACCTTCATGGAACTTATTTCTTAACATTTGGTCACAATACAGGGTGAAAAAATGGTATGATCAAGGTATAAAGAATGTTGTAGGAGACCAGAGGACAGAGGTCCATGGAGAGGGGAAGAGGAGGTGGTCAAGGAATGTTTCCTGGAATAAGTTATGGATGAGTTGATTCTTAATGGATGAGTAGGAGATATTTAGGCCCTCAAAAATTATGTAGCAGGGTATAGGGGTGGGTGAGGAGAGAAAGAATATCCCAGTGGGAAAAGGATGGAAAAAAGCACAGAGGAGTCATGGTAATGGCTAGTAGTTATGTGTGGCCGAAATGAATTATCCAGGAAAAAAGGGAAAGTTTCAGATGATGTAGAAAAAGTTAGGTAGGGGCCAGATCAAGGAAAGCTTTGTATAATGTGCTGCTTACTTTAAATTTTATTCTAAAAATAAGAAGAGCTACTGAAGAGTTTAAAACAGTAATTAATTGGAGGGAGTCCAGAATGATTATTGTTAAGTATTACTGACTTTATTTAAATGGTTGCCATGTTAATATACATGGTCATAAACACTATGATTTTGAATTCTTCTGTGTAGCCAGCCCTTCTTTCCATCTCTGGAGCATGGTCCTTTTTGAGGCTGTGGAGCTTGCCTGAGAGAGGAAAGCTATGGAATGACTCAAAATCATTCCATAGTTCCTGACTTCTGAAGGAGGTATACATTTAGTCTGTCCATTTTGGGGAATTATAAAAGACCTTTATTATTCAAAGATGGGAAATTTCCTGCAGTAAAACTGAGGTAGAAATTTGGTAGTGATGTTTTTTTTCTGAGCAAGGAGGAACTTTAAAATCTGATCATATTTCCAGTAGCAACCAAAAAGGCTAGGGGCAAGGCCCAAGTTGTAAAGCCCTAAGCTTGTTGTTAAATTATTTTAACACTTACCTTCAAGAATGGCTTAACTGTGTTAGAAGAATGATATGAAATTTGCTTGGATGATTTGTCTCCACTGTTAGACATGATTTACTTAGAAGTTGGAACTCTTCAAACTTAAATCTAAAGGCTGTCACCTTACTATGATAAATGTTCCTCTTACCTCTGTTTGCAAAATGGGATCTAATCTACATGTTCTAGCATGACTCTTTTCAATCAGAATTACACTCTGCTCTCAAAGGGAGCACACTTCTTTTTCTAGAAGACCTCAAAACTGGCAGATTCAATAGAGTTCCCCACTTCTAGTATTTTTTTTCCTTCAAATTCAAACATGATAAAATAACCTGCAATTTTAAAGTTATTTTGGAGGTTTAGAGCTTCTTCTGTGGAATGACCAATGAGGATTTGTCTGGTTTGGTGTTGGAAAAGGAGCAAGACTGACAGGATTTCCAGAGTCTCTACCGTTCTTGTTGACAAGTGCTAAACCTTTGATAGAATGAGCTCTGAGTTCCTAGGTTTGAAGTCTGGTATAAATATTTCAACACAGCAACCTTCCATTTGGCAGTTCAGTATTCAAGTTTAATAGTGGGCAAGACCTTAGGCAAAATTGTTGAGTATGGTTTAGACAGGCCTGGGGTGAAGGCAGCAAGAAAAGGTAAACTCAATAACATTTATTGAACACTGGCAGGACCAAAATATGTGCCCAAGTCTGTATCCCAAGTTCATCATCTTTCTACTTCAGGCTACCTGAAGTAGCATCCTGATACCCATTTCCCTTGGCACCCATGTCAGTGAAATTATTTATTTTGTTTTATCATTATTGTTGTCTTTTTATGTGTATGTGTTGGGTGGAGGAAGTTGGCAATGAAGCATAGCTTATTGTAAGGTAAATTTTGAACCTGGAATTGGTCTTTGGCCTCCTGATACCCTGCGACACCTTGAAGTGCCAGGTTTCCCTGATTCACTACACCATCACTTCATTTGATCACTGTAATAGCTCTGTAAAGACACTATGTTGTTGCGACCATTTTAAAGACAACAAAGGAGGATCAGTAAAGTTGTATTGCTATTGTGTATCAGAAGGTGGATTTCTGACTAAATGCTATATCCTTTTCTTTATGGCACACTGTTCATTTTTTTTCAAAATAATGTAATAGGGTCAGAACACTTTATTATCTGATGGCCAGTTTCCTTAACTACTTTTATGTTCATTCACTTAGTTATTCATTCATTCATTAGACAAATATTCACTAATGGATCAAATGCCTTTTATGAGCTAATTACTAGACTAGGCCTGAGAGAAATAAAAATGAAAGAGATAGAATCTCTTCCGCACAAGGAATGTACACAATCTACTGAATTCTTTGCAACGTGCAGCCTGCCATTACTTTTGGTAGCCTTGTTAAACATGAAAATACCCCCTTTTCTACCCTGATTCTTCATGAAGATAGCTCACAGGAGGAACAAAACATGGTTTTATGTGAGAAAGGCGTTTGAGAATCATCCAGACTGAGCTCACAGGATTGACACCATGTTTCCTGAAACAAGTAGACAAACCAAACGAATGATAAGGTGGTATTTCTAACCGGCTGTCACCCTATATCAGGAAAAGAAGTTGAATAGTGAGTTCAGGTGTTGAAGTAAACAGTGAAGCCGAGTTCCAAAGCACCTTCATCTCTCTCCTTCTTGACAAGGAATTGCTGGAACGTGGAGAGTTAAGCCGTCGGAATTATATTGAGGTCAATTCTTAATGAAATAAAATGTTCATAATCTATTATGCAGTTAAAAACAACAGGTTAGAAACCATGTACAACATCATCATATTCTTGATAGTAAACGTGTCAATGAATATAAAGAAGATTAATATACTATAAGTGTCTATCTTTGAAAAATAAGATTATGCATTTATTTTAAAATTTCCTTTATTGCTAAGTTCCTACAATCAAGAGTCATTGCTTTTGTCATGTAACAAATGAAATTTAAATTATTATGGTTTAAAACAATTTTGTTAAGAAAGTGAGGGCCATGCGGTTAGCAGCACAGAAAAATCCAAAGCAAAAGTTACCTGGATTGAAAATTAAGTCAAAAGAGGAAGGAATCATAGTAACAAAAAGAGCTCCCCAAAACCTAGCCTCAGGACTCAGAAAGGGGGTGGAGAAACTCCTCCAAACATTTTTTAAAAGACCTTGTTGCCCCTTCTGAGTTATTACTCAGGCTCTGGCTCTTGCAGACCTTCCCCGTCCTATGTGCTATTAGGAAACCACTGGATCTGCTGAGTGAATAGACTATGAATCCTACCTGGACATAGCAGGGGTGTTTCTTGATGGGTCAGTAAGGGAAAGGGTTGAAGGGCGTCACTCATTACTTGACCTGACAGCCTTGTCAGGTAGGCCAAGCCAGGGGGCAGGTAAAGCTAACCTGACACACCTTGATTGTGTCATGTGTCTCTATGCTACCCCAGTGACCCTAGGAGGCAACAACTGTCTAGAGAGGAGGTTCATACTCACCGTAGCTATAAAAATTTTCGAGGTGCTTTATTTTATATCTATTTTAAGATTCTGTCTCTTGTAAGGTTATAAGGAAAAGGTGTGAAGAATTTGTTCTCTTTTTTCCCTCTTTTCCTGTCTCCCTCCCTTTCTTCTACCTCTCCCTTTCTCCCCCTTGACAGCTCTCCTGAAACTTTCTCTCCCTCTCTCAATTCTTCTGTCTTTTCCTTCCTCTCTTTCTCAATCATATCCTCCCATAACCCTTTGTGTGTGTGTCTCTGTGTGTGTGTGTGTGTGTGAGAGAGTGTGAGCACCTACTTTGTCAAACTCTGTTAGGCACTGAGGACACAAATGAATGAGATGGACTCAGTATCTCTCCCTAAATAATAGAGAATGATGAAGGGATTTTCAGAGCACTTGCTGGATATTAGAACCCGAGGAAGAACTGGAAATCTTCGAAGTTTTCACATAAAGAATAGAAACTTTTCCCAGGCACTTCTGCAGATGTGATCAAATGAACTCAGCAGTTGGATCTCTCAGTTGGCTTCTAGGAGCTGTCAGTTTCAAGAGCTTGGAGATGCTTTGCATTCCCGGTGACAGCTCCCAGAGTTTTCACAGCTACTCTCAAAAGCAAGTCGGTTTTTATGATTACATGTGAATAAGGAAAAAAGGAATAAAAGGAAGTATTTTTTTCAGTCTCAATTTAAAAGAAAATAATATTATAGTTCCTCTTACCTTTGAGCTCTGAGCAGACACTTATGATTACATGTGAATAAGGAAAAAAGGAATAAAAGGAAGTATTTTTTTCAGTCTCAATTAAAACAAAAAATATTATAGTTCCTCTTACCTTTGAGCTCTGAGCAGACAGTTCTGGTTTTCCTATGGTTTTTACAAAAGGGTATGGGGGTGGTGAGGGACAGGCAGAATTTGCTTATAAAGGTTAGAAAATCCTAACTAAGTAAAATCAGCTATTGCATCTCAGGGATTAGGAGATTCAGGAAAAGACAGAGCAAAGGTGACGCTATGATTAACATGCAGTTGCAGGAAAGGAAGGATTCCTGCTGTGCAGTATGCAATTTGGACACCAAATGTTCTTGGCAGAGAGGCCTGGCCCGTGCAGAGAGCTATGGGGGCTGTTTTATACAAATGAACTGACAAAACCTGCTTTGTGTGCTGGAGAACACCAGTCATCTGTTTTCTTTCTCCATCACAACCAGAGCCAGACCATTCATTATTTCATTCAGATATTCACTTAACAATTACCAGTTGTTAACAGCTACTCATCAGGCACTTTGACAAACACAGAAATACAATGATAAGAAAAATAAGAAAAAAGTCCATGACCTGAACTAGGTCTCTATTTTATAGATAAGACAGAAAAGAAACTGACATACTCTTCCCCTACCCACCAAGTGACTTCTGAAGCAGAAACTTACATAGGTTGCCATGAAAGCAGAGGGGTGGGGTTCCTCAAAATGCCTAGGAGTTTAAAAAAAGCTTTTGAGCAAGACTTGAAGCATAACCAGGTAGACCTGGAGTGGGGACCACTCTAAGAAGAACATATAGCATGTGCAAAGATATGAAGATGAGCAAGAAAGCATCAAATTCAGGGAACTGTAGGTAGTTTTTACAATAAGAGTGCATGATAGAGTCAAGATTGGTAGAAGATATAGACTAAGAGATATTCTAGAATAAATTGGAATACAGCCAAGTGACTAAGTTTCTTAGTAAAGGAATTTTGAATAAACAATTTGTTCAAGGGTCAGTTTTGTTAAGGAGCAATCAGTTTACAAAAACATCTAAATCCCTCAGGGGCAGAGATTATATATTTTCTTTGCATTGCCAGTATGTAGTATAGTGCTTGACATATAGTAGGTGATTGATAGATGTAGAGCTTGGGATAATTCCTTGGCAATGTTGAATCATTGATTCTAAAGAAAGAAGGCAAAGAAAAAGAAGTATTGAGTTCTTGCTCTATGCCAGGCACTTTGTTAAGAGTTTTACATATATTATGCTAATTAACATCCACAATAGCCTCTTGGGGGTTTGTACATCATATCTTCTCATTTTCCAGAAGAGGCATTTGAAGCTTTGGGAATTCAAGTAATTTACTATGGTCACATAGCTAAAACCTCATATGTGGCTAGAAGCAAGATTCAAACGTGGTTCTTTCTCCGTAGACTATGTTTCTACTTTTAGGTGCGAACGGTTGATGAAATTTTGCTGCAGTACTCTGGAGAGAATGCTACAAAATGTGTGCATTTACAATAATGTAATAACATAGGATTACACAATCAGGTGCTATTTAATTTCTATAGTAAATCTTATAATTTCTGTAAGAGTCAGAAATGGAGTTGAAAATTGTTTTTTTCCTATATTTTGTGAGTTCAAAGCATTACATTTAACTTACTATTGGGAAATGTTACATGAAACAAAATAAATGAATAACAAATGAGATTGTTGAATAAATGATTGCATATAGCCTTGTGTTTAAAGCAAATGTCCCTTAATTGCCAGTCTTAGGTTGCTGATATACTGTGTTCTGGATATTTTAAATATGTGGTTGATGACTCACTTGGCCTCTAAAGACAGCATATAAATATAACAAGTGTGGAGGAGAAAGTGCTTCTAGAGCACTGGTTAGAAAACTTCGTGTAGTAGCTGGGGCTTGCTGCTCCTGTAGCAGCCCCTCTCCCATAGCTCCTCCCAGCTAGTGTGGAGCTGGCTTTATATTCCTACAACCTGAGCCTTGTTGTTGGTTTTCCAAGCAGTGTCTGTTTCCATTTTTGTGGGGTTTAAAAGGATGTGATCTTTTCTTCTTTTTTTCTCTCAGTTTCAGGCCAAACTATTTTGCAGCCTCACATATCAAGACACTCTGCTTCCTTCAGACCTCTGTGTCACGGGCAGTGACTGGCTCTACTAGCTTTCCACCCCAGGTCCCACATACTTCCCAATGTGCACATTTGCTGGATGAATTGATGTGGAGGAGGATTCCAGATACAGTGGACCTTCCCACTGCCTGCCCAGGCTTCTCATGACATCCCTCCCGCCCCAGTCTTCAAGGGTCAGAAGTGTCACGTCCTGAAGTGAGGAAGAATTCTGCTAGGGCCTTGTTGCCAGAGGTACCAGAGATAAGGGCTCCCCACAGAAAATGGTCTGTCTTCTAACCCCTACAATGTAAATCTGGAAACCACTAATGAGTTATAATTATGTTCTTTTAAGATTTCTTGGTACAGTTGGAAGAGAGCCATATTACTTAATACACGGGCAACACATCAGCATTACATAGTCATAATGATAATAGACAATGCATCTAAATCACCCAAATTAGTCTCAAAAATAGTTGGCCCTCAATAAGTAGTAGCAAGAGCCATATTACTTAATACACGGGCAACACATCAGCATTACATAGTCATAATGATAATAGATAATGCATCTAAATCACCCAAATTAGTCTCAAAAATAGTTGGCCCTCAATAAGTAGTAGCATGACCACAGGATCACATGGGCCTGCCCCACCCCACCCACTGCTGTCCTCTGCACAACCAGGCCAACCACAGAGCCTGACCTAGAGCCACTGAACCAAAAGCCTTAGCCCCGCCCTCTTTCCCTGTCTCCCCCCCAACAACATCTTAGAGTGTACTTATTAGACACAAGTGTTTCTATGAGGTGTGTAACTTATCTGCTCATGTCCTTCACCAAGTTTCTGCTTCGATTTTTCTTACTCATTTTGGAGTTCTTTTTAAATTAAGGATGTTTAAAAATTAAATAAATAAAATAAGTAAGTAAAAGTTACTATTGTAGTTATTATAAGTATGATAATGATGATGGCGATGAAGATAGAGAGGAATATATTCTGTGTGTGACACCTAATTCTATATCCCTGAACTAAAGATCCCACTAAATTTCACATTTAAAATGTAAGGAAAAAGGCAAAATATTGATATGATTAGTAAACTGCACCTGTGATGATTCTCTTATAATCTAAGTTACTAAAGTAATCTAGCCTTTATGAATTACATGATTTTCTTCCACGTGTTAAACTGTAGCCTGGTGCATCATGGGAAAGGTGCAAAATCTGACGAACCAAGAAAATAGTAAAAACTTTGGATAGCCTCAGGCTTCAAATTTTGTGCACACTGGTATTTTTAGGAAAGTGTCTGTCACTTGAGTCTTGAGTGAAGGTAATCTAGGCCACGTGTGTTTCTGTCTGAAGTTTCAATATTTTTATTATTTTCTTCTGATAGAAATGAGGTCTGGCTTCTAGTTAGGAATGGATCATAAGATTGTTTTCTCAGAGTATTTACAAGTTACCAGCAGATGCTTCCAGAAGAAACCCTAGACTTGATTTGGTTTCTAGGTGACACAGAGTAACCTTGAGTAGGGAAAGTACATAATTAGACCAGTCTTGATGGGAACTAGTCATAAGTAATGCAGAAGCAGCTTGTAGAGAAAAATTGGAGCAGACAGTTTTGTAATCCAGCACAGTTGCTGTTTCTAGTTTCTAGTGCACTTGCCAGGCATGAATAAAGCAGTCTGTGGTAAAGAGTGATTTGGGGAAATGGTGTCTTAGAGATATGTACTGACTTCAGGAGGGTGACATTAAACCTTAGATTTTTTTTTTATTCTGCATATTTCTAAGGGCTTTTGACATGAATAAAATGTTGAGTCCCTTCTAAGGGATGACTATATTGTTTGAGAATTTTACCATGATATTCTTCAGATGAGGGAGTGGAGTGGGCCAGATGGGAATACATGTACTATTTGACCTGAGATGGTCACTGAAAATGCTAATGACCAATAGGAGGCAGGATGTTATGGGGAAGAACTTGAACAAACCTCTAGTCCTTAGTTTCTATCTCCGTTATATGGGAATGACAATGAAGACCTGGTGGGGTTGTTGTGAGAATTAACAATATGCGTGATAGATTTCATACAGTGCCTGAGCAATCTGTGCTCACTATGTGGGAACCCCCAGTAGGAGTTATAGCCACAGTGGTCATTCTGACAGTTATTCTAATAGTGGTAATAATAAAAATGATAGAAATAATACTAACAGCAGTCAGTTATTAGGTGTTTGCTAAATTCTTGGCAAAGCGTTAAATCTTTATATGCATCATTTTAATTATTGAAATAACTGTTTGAAGTAAAATATTGTTATTATCTCATTTTAGAATGAGTTACGGATATGGTGGTCATGAGAATGACAAGGGTAGCAGTAATAGTAGGAATATTGTGATGACATTTCTAATGCCTGATGTCCTCTGTAGGCATGGTATAAATAACAGGAACGCTGAACTTTCCCAAGCTCTTTGAAAAAACAGGGAAGTTCTAAGAACCTAGATGTTTTCTTCTTATCTCTTTCCCCAATATTTGACTCAATTAGAAGAACTGAACACATGGATGTCTGTCCATAGCCAGTATTACTCAAATATTATCAGAGTTTACTATTCTAGTAAGCATTTCAACAAATACTTCCTGATTGCCTCCTATGTGTGAGCATGCAGCTAGGCACTGAGGATACAAAGACAAATGTATTGCAGTCGCTGGACTACTTTAGGACCTAGCAGAGAGTAATGACAAGTAACTAAATGAATTATAATGCAGTGTAACATGCTCTGCAATATTGAGGTAATTGTGCAACACATGGAGAGAAAAAATGTTGGTTGGAAGGCCATATGTACACTACAGTGGTTGGGAAGAAGCCAGAGTCTATTTCAGGTTGGTCTAATCATTTGAACTAGGTACCCTGGCACTGCATTTGTTTATTAAGTACTATGTGTATGCTTTGTATTAAAAACAAGTAATTGAGATAATGATTTTCAAAAAAATGTATATAGTTAATATTTCTTGAGAATTCAAATGGAGGAGAATGATGTACAGAGTTTAGAACTTGAGATTTGAGGTCAGAAGATCATGATTAACCCTAAGTCATCAGCCTCTCTGATCATTTCATCATCTGTAAAAACGTGACAATAATATTCCCGTTCTATTCTGCCATACTTTGACAAATTTAAGTGCTACATAAGCTATAAAATGCTATACAAGCTAGAAAGTGCTATATAAGCACTGGTTATTGTTATTATACATAGCTGGAAAGATCAGGGGAGAGTTCATGGAAAGAATTTTTATTAAATTGAATTTTGTTGATTAGGATTTTGATGAAGAAGAGGAGTTTGTGTTGGGAAGATCAGAAAGCCGCCCCGTTCCTTCTTATGAAAGGATAGGGTCATCACATCAATCATTCTCCATATGACTGAGGGAATGGCATAAGTGAATACGTGCAGTTAGGAAAGCTCAGGACTAAGTTAGTTGAGCTATGTCCAGTCATCGATAGGGAGCCATATAAAAATAAGAAGAACAGCATAATTAAGAGAGTTGTGTTTTGGAGAATAGTCCACATAAAGTAGAAAGGATACACTGGAAAGCAGAGCAAATGAGTGCAAAGTTGAGTTAGGAAGCTAGAATTAATAAGGACCTAAAATAGCTTAAAGGCTGTGGGAATTAAAAGGAGGAAGTGAGTATAAATAATATTACAGTGATAGAATATTGAGATTGGCTTATCTTTCTGGTTCCTCTAATACCACCATAATCAACACAGATTTGAAATATCTTCAAGGAGGTATCATAGTGGCCGATACCCACTATTTCCTGCAAAATAGAGCAAGAACATGACATTAGAAGGCTTTCCATCTTCAGGTCTTGATCTACCATTTGTGTCTTTCAATTAATTCTATGCTATAGCCATAGTAAATCATTCTTTATTCTGTGACCATGTATAATATTTTCCTATCTCATTTCCTCTGCCTGGAATACCAGTTCCAACTCACACAGAATGCTCTCATCCTTCAATTGCAAACTAAATACCTGTAGTCGCTTTTGCTGTAAAGCCTCCTCTAGTAATGTTCTCCCATCCAACCCCTAGAAAGTACCTAATGCATGTTGCTGCTATCTTTGTTTCTCAAAATCAGTATGTGGAAATTTGGGGATTATTCAGTAATTAAGATTAATGTGTGAAGTTTTCAGTCCAGTGTGGGATCAGATTCTCATGAAGGAATCTGGCAGCTTTTGGATTTCATGTCCAAGAACCCTTGTGATCAGCCTCGTTCCACTCATGATACCCAATATCCGTAAACTTGTGCTGCTATCAGAGCCTGCTGTGCAGTCATACGCTCCTGTCAAGAAATACTATTTCTGGTGACAAACTGGAAATTGTGTCACTTTATCTATCAAAGTTGTTAGAAAAAGAAAAGTCATTCAGGATAAAGAAACATCTAAAATATGAATGTTTTTCTCTGACACAAAGGAAGACACTTCTCTGCCCTCAATCATGCTCACTTTTCCAAAGGTTGCTTTTGTTGCAAAATCTAAGTACAAAGCAGCGTATTTTCGGTGGGGGAACTGTAAATTATATCAAACAGTGCTCTTTGATGTGCAATGTGGGAAAAGGAATTCATACATTTTACTTACTTTTTGGCCTTTAAATAGTCTAATAACAGCTTTAAACACTTTTCCAAAGGTTGCTTTTGTTGCAAAATCTAAGTACAAAGCAGCGTATTTTCGGTGGGCGAACTGTAAATTATATCAAACAGTGCTCTTTAATGTGCAATGTGGGAAAAGGAATTCATACATTTTACTTACTTTTTGGCCTTTAAATAGTCTAATAACAGCTTTAAATTTTTTTTTTCTATAAATCCATAATTTTAAAAACGCAACTTCCTCTTTATAGGTTGCCATGCTTTCTCATGGGTAGGTAGAATTGTTTTCTGGCACTATCGGCTGATAATTTTCAGCTTGGCAGTGTTCTGAACAAACAAACCCTCTCCCCACCCCCACTCAATCCCACATGCACGTACTCACCCCCACACTGTTTCTAGGACACAGTTACTACAGATATTCATCAATTTAAAATCCCCAGTTACCCATTTGGACTGACCATCTCTTTGCCCAGTCAGTTGCAAAGACTCATTAGTAGGAACTGACCAACTAGTCAGTAAATCAGCCAGCAGCCCCTGCTCTTCCAAATTGCTTGTGTATTTATTTCTGTCTGAACACTTATTGGTGACTTCTTTGCAAGTTTCTCTTTGTGCCTACATTAATTTTGACTCCCCATAAACATTTGACTCAATAAGTGAATGCATAAATGAGGCATACGTGGGAGGACCATTTACTTTTTAGGCCAAAGCACGGATCCACAATTACAGTGATCCTACTGGTACTGTCAGCCACCAATGCTTAGCTAAAATCACCATCTTCTTCAGCCTGACAGTAACCTCCTAATTAACCTCCTGCTTCCAGTCTTCCTGTACTCCAATGAATTAAGCCAGAGTGATTTTTCTATACTTTGAATTTTTTTCTCTAAAGAAACTTTTATACTTTTTAGAATATAATATTTCATATGTGGAAATAATAAAGTAAAAATAAAACAAACACCTTGAACCTCTCCTCCGAATTAAGAATTAGAACAACACTAATACTTTTGAGGATACCTGTGTGCTATTCCCATATTCTGTTTCTGTGCATTTTTCTTCTCCAGTTTGCTTTTCCCATCCAGAAATGTTTTTAAGAGTCATCCATCTTGTTGTGTGTAGAAGTTGTTTATTCATTTTTACTGTTGCATAATGTTTCATTATGAGGAATATTACTTATTCATTTATCTATTGTCCTGCTAACGTATATTTGTATTATTTCCAATTTTTGCTATTACAAACAATGCAGCATCATTCATTCTTGTACATGTTTCTTGGTATCTGTATGCAAGTTTCCCTAGGATTGGGATTACTGGGTCATAGGGTTTTCACCAGTTTGGTTATATAAGATAAGTTAAAGGGTTTTCCAAAGTATTTTTGCTGATTCATATGCCTACTGTATTAGTCCATTTCTGTTACTTGTAGCAAAATACCTGAAACGGAGTAATGTGTAAGAAAATGAAATCTATTGCTTACAGTTCAGAGGCTGGGAAGTCTAAAGTACAGGGATCATATCTGGTGAAGGTCTTGTTTGATGGTAACAGTGATGCAGGGGTTTCACACGGCTGACTATGGCAGAGCAGAGAGAGAGACACTCATTTACTCTCCCTTTAAAGCCCTCAGAACCACGCCCCTGACCACCATTATTAATCCATTCACCATGGTATGGTCCTACAATCTAATCACTTTTTCAAGGCCCTACCTATCAATTACAATAATAGGATTTCCCACCCTCAACAGTTACAGTGGAAATTTACTTCTAATATCTGAACTTTTGGAGACACAATTCAATCAATACACAGCACCTACAATATGTGTTTAGGAATTTACATTTTTTCAGACAAAAATTTGTCATCAACAGAAAATTTTGTCAGACCTATATTAATTTTTGCCCATTCATCAGGTGTGAAAATGTCATTGAGCTCTTACTTTGCATTTTCTGGATGAAGAACATATTGAGAATTTTTTAATGTATTTATTAAACATTCATGTTTCTGCTTCTGTAAAATGATGGTTCAGTGCTGTTTATCTAATCTATGTTGCATTGCCTTTTTCTTATTGATTTGTAAGAGTTCTTTATATCTTTTGGATACTAGTCCACTATTGATCATAGGGTTGCTGATATCTTTCTCTTTGTAGATTAGGCTGTTGATTTTAGTGTAGTCAGAAGTTTCTATTATTTCGTTATAGTTGACACTTTTGTTTAAGCAATATTTTCCTACCCCAAGGACATAAAGATATATAAATTTAACTTTTATCTTTAAGTATTTAGTGAGTCTGGTATTGGTTCTTATGTATTCTTTGTTCAAGATAAATAAATAATTGCCAAAGCACTATTTATTAGATAGCACTCCTTTCACCCTCCCCTACTTTGTAATGCTCACTCTGTCCTACGTCATATTTCTGTACTACGTGGGATTGTTTCTATGTTCTCTATTCTGTTTCATTGGTCACCATGTTTATTTCTATGCCGAATCCATACTATCAATTAAAATTCTTTATCATAAATAATGATATCTAGTAGATCAAATTCTTCTACATTATTTTTCTTCAGGACTATCTTGGCTGTATTTAGCTTTTATTCTTTTATGTGCATTTTAGATGAATGTAGGAAGTTTCACAACAGTTCCTTTTGGGGTGATTGCTTTGAACCTATAAGTTAGTTTAGGAAGGTCGATTTCTTATGATATTGAGTCTTCCTATTTATAAATATGAACTATTTCTGCATATATTTAGATCTTTAATGTCTTTCAATACTTCTGTAATTTTTCCGTAAATATTTCATGTTTAAAAAATTACTAATTGAAAAACTTTTGTGAAATTTTTCATCAAGTACTTTTATTATTGTTGCTGTTAATAAATATCATCTTTTCCCCCATATCTATTGAGAGGATCATATGCTTTTTTCCCTATTCTGTTAATGTGATTAATTACATTGAGTGAATTGCGAGAGTTAAATAAACTTTATCGCTGGTATAAACCTTTCTTTTTTTCTCTTTGTTTCCTTTTTTATTTCTTCTTTCTATTATTTTTATTTTTATTACATTATTCTCCTGTTATTATTTCTTCTGCTTTTCTGCATTTTTATCTGTTTTTGTTTTTTTTGTTTTTTTTTTTTCTTTTTTTTGTCTTTTTTACTGACCGGTAACAGGATCACAACCATCAGTGTTGCGCCCGTACCGGGGACCGGCAAAGGGATCATTTTTACTGACCGGTAACAGGATCACAACCATCAGTGTTGCGCCCGTACCGGGGACCGGCAATGGGATCACAGCCCTCGGTGTTGCGCCCGCACTGTGCTCAGCCAG
The DNA here is from genome assembly GCF_000696425.1 of Galeopterus variegatus. Taxonomy (NCBI): domain Eukaryota; kingdom Metazoa; phylum Chordata; class Mammalia; order Dermoptera; family Cynocephalidae; genus Galeopterus; species Galeopterus variegatus. The sequence goes on along the minus strand of NW_007731057.1, from coordinate 215,231 downwards.
TGAGCGGGAACCCGTCTCCACATGGGATCCGAACCCTTGGCGGGAGCGCCGCCGCACTCCCAAATGGCGCACTCTCCAGTGCGCCACCGGGCCGGCCTGTTTTTGTTTTTTTTGTACGTGCTTTAGATGAATGTAGCTCATTGAATTCAGTCATTTTCTTTTATATTATTATTAAACACATTTTTCTCAAAAGATTTTAGGTATGTGGACCTTACATAACATTTCTTACACAGTATTTTTTAACATTCACATCTAACTTTTTATGAAGATTATTTTATGATTTCTGTGAGCCAAGAGTTATTTAGAAATGTGTTTTTTTTTAATTTCCAAAAGAATGTATTTTTTCTTTCTGTTATTGATTTCTAATTTAGTAAAATAATGTCCAGGAAACATTATATAACTATTTTTTGAAATTTATTTTAATCTAGAATGTTGTCAATATTTTCCAGTGTTCTCTGTTTGCCTCAGAAAAAGGTATGTTTTCTAATTATTGGATGCAAGTTTCTAACTATATTCATTAGGTCAAGTTTGCTAGTTATGTTTTCAAATCTTCTATACTTGAACTAAATTTTTAACTACCTGACCTATTAATGAGTCAAAAAAGTCATTTTATAATATTCTTCTTGGATAGTGGATTTGTTGGTATTTGCTAATATCTTCTTGTGTTCCCTATATTATTTATTTAAACATTTCACATAGTCAGTTTGTGTCTGATAATCTTAATATCTGAAACATTCATTATATCTCTTTAATGGTGATCTCATATTTTTGCTGAAAAGGGGAATTCTGAGGGTCAGTGTGGGGATATTATCTTCCAGAGAGGATTAGGCTTTGCTTTTAGTTGGAGCCAAAGGATTCAATTAATTAATTAATTAATTTTTGGTGGCTGGCAGGCACAGGGATGAAACCTGGACCTTGATTTTAGATTCTCTTGTTCTCTTATCTCAATTCTGAACAAATATTTTTTTTTTTGAGGACGTCCTGGCTTTTATTTTTCTACAGCCTGCTTTCCTTGTTTGGTGGACAGTATTTTGTTTGTTTATTTGTTGTTAGTTTTGTTCTTGCTGATTTTTCTCACATTCTTTCATGGCTGTGATTCATTGCAAGTGTGATGGTTAGAGTTTATTAAAGGCATTGATTTATTACAGCAGGAGGGCCCCCTAGAGTGAGGGCCTTGTGTGCTATACTGTTAGAAGTGAGAGAACATTTTAATACAGATTTTGATCATGTTGCTTCCCTGCTTAAAATCTTCCAACAGCCCTCAGGATTAGGCATAATCTCTTTAGCAATAGCATCTAGACCCCAAGAAATATTTATTCCCACCTCCAGCCTCCTTTCCCTCTCCTTATTTGCATGAACCTATACTCAACTCATATCAAAATACTTACATTTCCCTCAATATGACACTTTTTAAAGACTCTTTCTGCTGCTTCAGGTACATTTTACTATTTATCTACCAGGATACTTCAGCTTTTATGTCTCAGTGCACAGGTTACTTTCTCTTTTAATTGTTTTCTTAACCTTCAAGACTAGTTTATGTGTCCCTCTTTCAAATTATTGTAACAACCTACACATACCTACTTTAGCTTTTACAACACTACGTTACTTTACTCGCCTGTTTTTGCCTGTATCATTCCATCAGGCTCCGAGGGAAAAGGCTGTTTCTTCTTTCTCCTCACTTTCCAGTGCATATTACTTAGTGTGACCATATGTCTTAGTTTGCCAAGAGAGTCCTGGCTTTCATCTCCCTTTTCCCCATTGTAATTATTAATAGTGCTCACTTTCACTTTCAAAAGTGCCCACTTTATGTGGCCATCCTAATATTCTACAGTTTGTCGGCCAAGAGAGTCCTGGCTTTCATCTCCCTTTTCCCCATTGTAATTATTAATAGTGCTCACTTCCACTTTCAAAAGTGCCCACTTTATGTGGCCATCCTAATATTCTACAGTTTGTCAAATGAATGAAAACGTAAAAGAAAGGGACAGGATAAGGGAGACTTGGAACTACATGATGAGGTATGACTCACATTTTCAGCAATGTTTCTTTGTAAAAATTATTTAATTTTTCTGTGCTTTTAGTTTACATTGGAAAAATGAGGAAAATTTTCTGTGCTCCATTTCAAAATAAAGCTAACAATAATAAAAAATCAAATACCTCTAACTTATGGTATGCTTATAATTTACTAAGCATCTTCATAAATATAAGTTCATTTCTCTTCATAATGACAGTGCTAGGTAGGCAATTTAAATGTTATTATCACCATTTTTCTTTAGATCAGACACTGATTCTCAGAGCTTAAGTGGTTTACCAAAGAGTGTACAGCCAACAAGTAGTAGTAAACTATATTGTGGGTTTTCTAACTTCAAATCTAGAATTCTTTCCACTTTGTCACACTATCACTATGATACTTTATGGGAGGCTTCAATAAAAATATCCTGGAGAGTGCCTTGTAAATTGTAGAAAGGTCACCCAACTATATGGTGATGTAGTACTAAAAATCACCCTCATTGTCATTTTTGTGATCATCATAATGATACCTTAGAGAATTAAAAGAATTCATGAGGCCTATAAACTACTTTATTTCAGGTAATCTGTTTACTGAAATAATCTGTTTTATTGCACAGAAAACCAGTACCAAAATTTAACACCCCCAAACTTCAGAGTTTATTACATTGGAAAGTAAATGATCAAATTCACTAAGTTAACTAAAAATTGGGACATAAATTCTTCCTTCATGCAGCTGCCGGACCTAGTTACCTTGCTGATTCTTTCTTGTGCTTCATGTCTTAACTCAATGTCACTTCCTTAGATTGGCCTTCTCAGACCCCTTACTTCCACTCTGGTTGGAAGTGCATCAGTCCTGTTCTTTCTCTTCATAGCACTTTTTATCCTTTATAATAATGTATTCATTTTCTTACCTATGTCTGTCTTTATTACTGACCTGTAAATCCCTTATGAGCATGTGCCCTGTCACCACATGTATTTTTTTTTTCTCACTTTATACCCAAAGTTCAAGCCTGGCATATATTGAATAAATATTGCTGAATAAATAAATGACTGAGTGGAAATATTACATGGGATAATGGAATGGATTGTTTTTTAATTGACATCATCCTGAAATTCTCTCTTTAACTAAAGATGGGGGAGAAAAGTTAACAACATCAGATAATTTGGAGGCAAAGTATCTTAAGGCCTTCTTTAACCCAGGTCACCCACCTTTATTTTGTGGTATTTGGGTGGACAGCAATATTCCAGATCGGACTAGAGGGTAGCTCTAAAATTTGACTGTCCCCTCATGCCACCTGAACAACAACAAAAAAAACCAAATAACACTAGAAGAGTCTACACTCTAATGACAGTCTAGATGCAACACCTATATAGATCAAGACTGTGCCCAAGGAAAGATAATTATTAATTTACTATTTTGAATGACGAATTCAGTGTACAAATAATGCCTTATTGAAAAATATAGTGTTATTCTACAGTTGAAAAGAATTGTCAGCTGCCTGAGAAATAAAAAACCTTTTTCAGCAAACGTTTTCATACTTTTCTTGAACTAATATTTCACGTGACCAAGAACAGTAATTAGTGGATATTAGATGGTTCTGGTGACTCTGCTTCCAATAATACCTTCGTCTTTATTGAGGGTATACTATGTATATGGTGTCTGTGTTCAGGAGTGATTAATGTCCCTTTTGCAAATCAAATTTATGTTATATTTAATATGGCTATCACATCTATCTAATGGAACTAAAGCTACACTTATTTTTTATTTGTTTTTGTACCCCAGAATTGCAATCATGACATTTGATACTTTCCATGAATCTCATGCCACTCTCACCAAAATAATTAGAATTTACAGAACAAGTCAAGGAGAAATATTTTCATTAACTTGTATCATCCTGATGAAATGGGTGCTTGCTGGAGTGCTTGGCTGAGTGATTAAGTGTGGCTTTCACTTAAGAGTCCTATCAATTATGTTTATTTCCTTCCTATTGGATTAATTCTTGAAAAATGAAGAACCGTGGCATGGCTCATATGACTACTTTGAAAGTCCTGTAACAGCAGATGTAGATTATAGCACAATTGATTTAACCCCTATAGCTGAATTGATTGTCCAGATGGTCAAAATGGCAAGACAGAATAACAATGATCCTCACACATCTTGAATTACATAGAGCTCTTCATCTTATAAAATTCGTCTGCTCACATAATCTCAAGATGATTTTGTTTATCTTAACTTTATTGAATAGACAGAAAGGTAACTTAAAGATAAGAAAACAGGTTAAAAAATATGTGTGTGTATATATACACACACATATACGAACACACACACGTGTGTGTATGTGTATATATATATGTGTGTGTGTATATATATATATATACACACACACATATATATATACACATACACACACATGTGTGTGTGTTCGTATATGTGTGTGTATATATACACACACATATACACACACACACATGTGTGTGTATGTGTATATATATATGTGTGTGTGTATATATATATATATATACACACACACATATATATATATTTGTTGTTAGCTAGTTAGCACCTACTTGTCTGACTCCAAGCCAACTGGTCTCCCTGACTACAGTTACCTTACTGACAGAAAGATTGTTCTAAAAGCAAATTTAACCTGCTTTCTCTACTATATAAAACCTTTTTCTCTCCACTGGTATGAGGTCAAATTGAAACATCATGACATTTCTCTATAGGCAGATCACGATCTAGCTCCTCCTTGCCTTTCTGACCTCGATTTTCATTATTTTCTTTTTACCCCTTCCACAAGCATGTGAGGCTTTTGCATCTCTCTTTTGTTCACACTATTTCCTCTGTTTGGTTATGGTGCGGTGTCGGCTCAAACATTACCTCCTTCATAGAGCCATCGCTGACCTTGTCCACCTCTCCTCAAAGATTTTCATTTTCTCAATTTTCCCAGCTTCTCTAATGTTCTATCAAAACATAGCACTTATTTGTTTATGTCAGCTTCTTTTTACTGGACTCACTGCCCATTTGTTTCTGTTTACCTAACATATGGCAGAGTTGCAGGCACATAATAAGCACTCAAAGTATATTTATTGAGAAATTAATAAGCAAATGAATGATATACACTGCGATTTCTCCTACCTTATTTTAGAACCATTGTTACAAATTCACAGTTCTCTACAGCTGATCAAATGTGTTCATATATCACTCCCTCTGACCATAGAAATAACATGAGATGCATATGCAGGCAAGGGCCCATTTCACGAACAAAGATGGAGAGGCTCAGTAAAAATAAGTAACTGCCTCTAACCTGGTGGCCATATAATGTCACTTTAACCTGAGAGTATGTGTTCTTGCTGTGAGTGCTCTGTGATCATTAGCTAATCTGAGGCAAGGAATTTCCATCACTGGTTTTAATGACTTGAGATAGCAAATCTTAGAGCAGCACGTGCTGAAAGAGCTTGAAGAATTCCAAAGATGGATTAAAAACTTTATTCTGTTCCCTTCTCAGTTCATCACTTTGTCTTGGCAATTAGGCATTGAATCTGTGGCATTCATTTAGTAAAAGCAGCAAAAACAACTATGGCAGTAATGAGTAGTTAATATTTAGTTAGCACTTATATGCAGGGCACCATGAAATTGGTTACATGTATTTTCTGAATTGACCCTCAAAACAAATTCTTTGAATAGGTACTATTTTCTTCACTTTACAGTTGAAGCAACCAAATCTCAAAAGGAGTTCACCCAAGCTGAGTAGCTAGTGTGTTGTAGAGCCAGTAATTCTTCCATCCAAAGGGATATGGCTGGAGCAATTGGCCTAGTCTGAAATTTTAGGGGATATTTGCCAAGAACTGACCTTCTCTTTGAGGATTTAAATCGCAGGGACTCTTTTCCTAGCATGGTTTTGATAAACTGTTATCTGGTGTTTTAAAACTATCTAATAGCTTATATTAGATATAAAATACCCACATTTCCTTCCTGATTTGGTTATCCTGAACATAGTGTGAAGTCTTGGTGCCTCAAGAGAGAGAAGTTGTCCTGATAGTGTCTCTGGGAGGAATTCAAATTAGATCAAGCTGGTCCCCAGAGTGTTGTAGTGTTCTCGATCAGCTGGATGGCCTCACGGAGCACTTATTCAAACTTATTCAGTACAAACTTACTCAAAGGAATCTTGATTATCTTGTACTTGGATAGAGGAATTCTTAATGTTTCCTCCATGTACCTCATTTTATTAGGATATCTGGACTGATATCCATGATTAATAATTCATGTAATGTATTGTAAAGAACAAAACCTTTGGCACTAGATGGATCCAGACTCAAATCATAGCCACACCAGTTACCAGCTATGGAGTACTGCACAAATAACTTAATCTTTCCGGGTCTAGGTTGACTCATCTGTGAAACTGAGATAATAACAAGTATTTCATGAAGTTTGTAAAGATAAAGTAGAACATATATATATATATAATATATATATATATACATATATATATTATATATATATATACACCTCACACATAGTAGGTGCTTAACAAATATTACTTCTCCCTTTTAAAAAATAATTTATTGATTATTCATATTTATGGGGCACAGAGCTGACTGTCAGCACCTGTGCCCAAGATGTGATGATCATATCAATACTATCATCATGCCCATTACCACAAATTGCAATTGTTCCCCATATCTCTCACCCAACATCTCCCCAAATCCCCTTTCCACTCCACTCCCAACCCCAGGGAATCCTAGGTCTGTTCTCTCCCTCTGTTAGTCCAACACACCATTGTGTTTTTTCTTTCCTTCCTTCTTTCTCTCTTAGCTCCCACTTATGAGTGAGAGTATGTGATATTTTTCCCTCTGTGCCTGGCTTATTTCACTTAACGTAATATTTTCCAAGCCCATTCATGTTGCTGCAAATGGCACAATTTCATTCTTTTTTATGTCAGAGTAGTATTCCACTGTGTGTGTATATATATATATATATATACCATATTTTCCTTATCCACTTGTCCATCAATGCACCCTTAGGTTGGTTCCATATCTTGGCTATTGTAAATAGAGCTGCGATGAACAAGGGAGTGCAGTGGGATTGCTGGATCAGATGGTAGCTCTATCTGTAGTTGTTTGAGAAACCTCCATACTGTTTTCCATAGTGGCTGTACTAATTTACAGTCCCACTAACAGTGTATAAGAGTTCCCCTTTCTCTATATCCTCACCAGCATTTGTTAATCTGTCTTTTTGATTATAGCCAGTCTAACTGAGGTGAAATGATATCTCAGTGTGGTTTTGATTTGCATTTCCCTGATCATTAGTGATGTGGAGCACTTTTTCAAGTACCTGTTGCCCATTTGTATATCTTGCTTTGAAAAATGTCTCTTCTGCTCCTTTGCCCATTTTTTAATTGGGTTATTTGTGCTTTTTTACTGTTTTATTTCAGTTCTTTGTATATTCTGGATGTTAGTCCCTTGTCATATGTATAGTCTGCAAATATTTTCTCCCATTCTGTAGGTTGTCTTTTCGCTCTGTTGATTGTTTCCTTTGCTGCACAGAAGGTTTTTAGTTTGATATAGTTCCACTTATTTTTTACCTTGTTGCTTGTGCTTTTGGGGTCTTATTCATAAAGTTTTTGCCCAGTACCATTTCCTGAAGTGTTTCCCTATGTTTTCCTTTAGTAGTTTTTCAGTTTCAGATCTCTATTTTCTCCCATTCTGTAGGTTGTCTTTTCGCTCTGTTGATTGTTTCCTTTGCTGCACAGAGGGTTTTTAGTTTGATATAGTTCCACTTATTTTTTACCTTGTTGCTTGTGCTTTTGGGGTCTTATTCATAAAGTTTTTGCCCAGTACCACTTCCTGAAGTGTTTCCCTTATGTTTTCCTTTAGTAGTTTTTCAGTTTCAGATCTTACACTTAAGTCTTTAATCCATTTTGAGTGGATTTTGGTGTACAGTGAGACATGCAGATCTA
>NW_007731057.1:203436-207201 GCF_000696425.1 Galeopterus variegatus | reverse complement strand
ACACTTAAGTCTTTAATCCATTTTGAGTGGATTTTGGTGTACAGTGAGACATGCAGATCTAGTTTCATTCTTCTGCATATGGATGTCCAGATTTCCCAGCACCATTTACTGAAGAGGCAGTCTTTTCCCCAGTGTATGTTCTCATTGCCTTTGTCAATGATCAGTAGGCTGTAAGTATGTGGTTTGATGTTTGGGTTCTCTATTCTGTTCCATTGGTCTGAGTGTGTGATTTTACAGCAATACCATGCTGTTTTAGTTACTATAGCTTTTTAGTATAATTTGAAGTCAGGTAGTGTTAAGCCTCCAGCTATATATATATATATTTTGTTGTTGTCATTGTCATTAAATTTGAATTTCAAATTTAAAAAGAAAGGAATGACATTTGGGACATATTTATACTAAAATTATTTTTTGTTTATATGCAATTCCAACTTAACTGAGCATCTGACATTTTATCTGACCATCCTAATTGGTGCTGTTGGTGAGAAAGTAAAACCACTCTGCAATCAACAAAAATATCAGAAGGAAAGCCACCTACAGACTGAAACCATATACATGAATATTCATGTCCTTTACCAATCAGATGAAACCTAGTAAAATAAAACATGTAAGGTCATTAGTTTGAATCATGAATTTACCAAACAATTGGAAAACGTGAGGGTGTCAGTGGTGGTTAAGAGGTTAAGGGCAGGCCTCCGTTATCACTGAGGCAGGAAGAAATGAACTTGGAAGAAAGTAACTCTGGCATGGCAAGAATTCACTTATATGGTAAAGGGGCAGTCCCTTTAGTGAGATGATGTCTCTTCCCTGGCCTGATGAATGAAAGGTTGGGGAGCTGTGAGTTCAAGGTTCATTTGATCTGGTATGGTCTTATTTTATGGCACTATTTAGTGCATAAAACTTAGGAGGAATTCTATCAGGAACAATGGGAGGCATCTAGAACTGCTTGGTTCACTTTTACCAGGGAGGTTAGGTTTATCCTGTGTATTGCTAATTTTGTAGTTAAGCAAAGTGAGAATAATTTTCAACTGCAGAGATTATTAATAAAGATCCTTCTGCCTTTGTGATGTAGCACGGATCAAGAGGCATGTTAAACAACTTGCATTACAATGTGGCATGATGGGGGCAGGGTGGTTGTGATTTGTAAAAGGACAAATAATCCATTTAGCATTCTTTCAACAAATTCTTCCAGCAAGCACAAAATTCTAAGAAACTATGATAATGTTCTATTTTAATGAACTTGATAAGCTAAGGGTCCTCACTTCAATCAGCAGTAGACTCAGGACCCAGTGAAACACCAGTGTTTGATTGAGATGCAAAGAAAAAGATTTTCTTCTCTAGCTTTATTGAGAATGAAAAATAATTTTGCTGTTTCTTCTGGTCACCTCACCAAATTCAAATGATGAGGTGAGAGACTTTGCAAACAGGCTGATGAAAACACTGGTAAGTGGCTCACCTGTGATAGCAGTTGGGAAGAGTTTAAGTTACAAAAGTCAGATTATTCACAATATCCAGGGCACAGGATAGAGGGTGAAGAGAAGAGCTGCTAAATTGATGATGTATATGTTTTATTTCAATATTTAAGAAATGAGAAGTCAATTAAAAAAATAAAACCTTCATACTATGTTATTTTTATTCTCTTTGGTAATATCTTTAGTTAACCAAATGTTCCCAAATATCTAGATAAACTTTTTAATGAAGTTAGTTTATATTAAGTACTTTTCATTCCCAATTTTCTTAAAAATGATTTTGAGTAATCAATGATGTTCATCTGTTACACTATTACATCAAAGACTGACTTTTGTCTATAAAGTCTCTGTTAAATAAAACACTCATTATTTTAAGCAGTTGCCCTTCTTTAAAAAAAATTAGTTATTTGGCAGGTTTCCTAATATATGAACAATTCCTATTTTTTCCAAGGTCTTTGACTCAGTTCTGTAAGCTTTTTTGTTGTTGTTGTTCAACATTTAAACAAATGATTTCTCTTCTTTATTCTTATTCATTGAACTCTCATATTCTTTGCATAGTAGCCTGCAGAGTCGGGTATTAAACAAGGTAACAACCACTTTTTCAATGCTGAGTATTATGTGGCATCACATTTCTTTGGCATTACCCATAGTCAGAATAAATTTCACGTGTCATTTAGAAGTCCCTCTCTGTGCTGCTTCCTGGATCTTTGTGATCTGGCCTCAGCTGCTTTTCCTAAGTATGCCCCAAAACTGTAGGCTAAGGAGTCATTCAAACCTAGCAGAGAAGTTGCATACACTTGTGTTTGTCTTATTTGTTCTATTTTTTGTTTCCAATGTTTAATTTAATGCCATTTATGTCATACTTATATTTCTCATGTGTTTCCTTTACTAGGACAAATCCTAGTAAACAGGAGAAGTACAAGATAGAAGACTGTTATGTAAAGGGATAGGAAAAAATGAAGAAGACTTAAATTTCTTGAGATCTACTATGTGCCAATTACTTGGCTTTATTTATTCTTTTTTGCTCAGGATTGCTTTGGCTATTAAGGGCCCTTTGTTCCAATATGACACAGTTTGACTTTGTCTTTTCAAGTCTGGATGCACTTTATTTCTTTCTCTTGCCTGATTGCTCTGGCTAATAATTCTAGTACAATGTTAAATAGGAGTGGTGATAGTGGGCATCCTTGTCTTCTTCCTGTTCTTAAGGGAAATTTCCTCATTCAGGATGATATTAGCAGTGCATTTGTCATATATGGTTTTTACTGTGTTAAGATATTTTCCTTCTATATCTAATTTGCTGAGAGTCTATCATGAAGGGAAGATGAATTTTGTCATGTGCTTTTTCTGTGTCTGTTGAAATAATCACGTGGTTTTTGTCCTTATGGTGTTGATATGGTGTATCACATTTATTGACTTGCATGTGTTGAATCATCCCTGCATCCCTGGGATGAATCCCAGTTGATAATGGTGTATTATTATTTTGATATGTTGCTGTATTCTGATTGCTAATATTTTGTTGAGGATTTTTGCAACTATGTTCATCAGAGATATTGGCCTGTAGTTTTCTTTTTTGNGGTAGCTCTGCTTTGGTGATTGTAGGATGCTTCTATTAAAATTCTCATAAATAATCAAGAAACCTGTGCCAAAAATAATATGAAGTTCATTGGTTTTAAATTTTGAACTAAAATAATAGACTGAGCACATTAACTACTATTTGAATGTAAGGTGATAAAATATCAAATACTGAATTATGTGAGTAAACAAGCAATGATATCCCCTGTTGATCATGTACCAGTATAAAGTATGATACTCTTGACAGACGTTATCTTTGGAAGGCCTTTAAGCAAATGTGGGCAGAAAAATGTCATTTTAGGATGCTATTAACATTTGCTTTACACATGATAAACATAGACTGTGATAAATAGCTACTAATCAATTTTATATGGAAAAGCTATTTTAGTGAGTTATTGCAAAGTTGTACACGGCTTTATTTTTTTCAAATTGAAATATTAAAATCACCCTTTAAATTTAGGTTTTACTTTCCTTACTTGAGTAATGCCTACAGAGGTAATCTAATGGATAGTACATGGAAGATGGACTTTGAAGATCTGAGTTTTGCTCCTAAATTCACTTCAAATCACAGTCTCGTAGGTCTGTGATACAAAGGCATAAAACAATTCCAATCTTGAAGCCTTGATGAAAGTTTTTACATATATAGATAATAGAAAGTCAGAAAATGTAAATAAGTAAATGTCTTCTGGAATTTAAAAATAGAGATAATTTTGAATAAAAAAAA
>NW_007731057.1:194806-202612 GCF_000696425.1 Galeopterus variegatus | reverse complement strand
CACTAAATTCTAGACACAAATCAATAGTTTATAAATTGAGAACAAAGATTGCATTAAATATGTGATAGTATTTACACTTGAAACAAATGAGGAGACCTCAGTAAAAATTTAACATTATACATTCAACTTAATCCTTCTATAAAATATTTGAAAGCAATTTGGTACAATATTAAACATTATACTATCTATGTAAAGATTCTATCAATTGACCTAAAGTTACAATTTACCATTTGTTTGAAGAAAACAGTAAATTAAAAATATGAACCTACACCAGCAGGATGTGAGGGTTATGTGGTTGCAAAGGTCTTGCTGTCGTTATTTGTCTTAATTAATTAGAATTCACCGGATAAGGCTGTTGTCTTCTTTTTCTTCCATCCGAAAATGCCCACCAAAACTTCCCTAGCCTAGTAAAGAGAGTAGTTTTCCTGGGCCGGCCCAGTGGCGCACTGGAGAGTATGCTGCCGCGCTCCCACCGAAGGTTTGGATCCCATGTGGAGACCGGTTCCGGCTCACTGGCTGAGCGCGGTGAGGGCGCAACACCAAGGGTTGCGATCCCGTTACCAGTTAGTAAAAAAGACAAAAAAGGAAAAAAAAAAAAAAAAAGAGAGAGAGTAGTTTTCCAACACAGAAAAAAAAATATGTAAACATGTATGTTAAAGATCAACTTAAATAATTTTAAATATCATTGAGTATAGATTCTCTAAAATTAATCTTCAAAACAGTTATCAACTGTTTGAATCCAAAAAATAGTTGGATGAGTGGCCATCAACATCTTTAATTGTAACAATTTACTTGACAGTAATAAAGTCACTGACTTTTAGAACTATTAGCAGCATTTAAATATCAAGCCATTAATAGTTAAGGTGATATTAAAGGTGAAGTAATAAAAAGGTATGTGTGTGTGTAGTATTGTTGCTGAATTATATGGTAGAACTCCACAAACTTATTTAATAAGAAACAGATTCTGTAAGCTAAAACATCAATTTATTCTCTAAGAGGGGATTCTGTGCTTAAACACACACACACGTGCACACACACACACACACACACACATACATAGGCTGCACGATCCCATTTCATATGTTGGGTCTAGTATTTTTATAAAAAGGAAAATTGTACATACCTTGGTTTTGAAAAACTTTTTTTGGCTAAAGTATTAATACTTGATACATTTTTTGTAATTGCATTAAATGTTTTTTAAGATTCAAAAATTTAGGGATAACATGGCTTTATGCCTTTTGTGGAAACTTTTACTTAAGTTCACACGTTATTTTTTTCAGTGGGCTTTCTGCTATTGAAAGCAGATTGGGTTTAGGAAAGAAGACTGTGATTACAGTGAGTTTGTATTTTCAACGAGATATGGTTTGTTGTGTCAATGCAATTTGAACCATCTAGAATTTAAATGACCCAATCAGTCAAATAAAATCATTTGAGATAAAAAAAAAATACCAGAATTGTTTTCTGTGACTTAAAAAATTAATTCAGAGAATTATGTCTACTGGGAGTTCTCAAGATTAAGTAAAGCAAGACAAAATATAATTTTAGGTCAAATTTTATATGTTATATGGGAATATATCATTTTACACAACATCAGCTTAAAATACAAATGAAGCAAAACAGGACCAAATGTGGCCTCAATAAATTCCATATAGTTCCTTGTAGTTGATACAACAAGTGAAAAGATACGAGGTTGTTGGGAGGGAGGGGGGAGGGGGAAGAGGGAGGGAGGTTTCGGTAATGGGCCACAATAATCAACCACACTGTATATTGACAAAATAAAATAAAATAAAAATAAATAAATAAATAAATTGCATATAGTTGTTAGTAAATAGTAAATATGAATTTCCTTTTCTAATAATAAAAAACGAAATTTGCCAATGTGATTATGAGAAAGCCAGACTGTAAGATAAAAAGTTTGTCAGATTTTTTTTTTTGTCTATCATTATTTACAGCAAGTAAATATAAGTTGAAATTTTTTATTTGTTTTGAAATTTGGTGATAATATTATAAAAGTAATCATAGCATTCAAAAGGATTTGTTGTAGATTTTTGGTTTGAGGATTGTCTTAGAGAAGAAATATAGCAGAAAATAAATTTTGAAGTTCTGAGCCACAGCTAGATATATTAAAACAAGTAAAATTTTACAAATACACAACAAAACGCAAAAATATTACAAATATTAGTAGCCTTCAAAGTATCCTTCCAGAAGCTCAAAGAAAAAAGTTTATAAACAAAAAGAGAAAACATCAAACAAATAAAAATCTTCACAATAATCTCAAAAGCTAACCATGACAAAGTCAACATCTGGATAGAATGAATAATAAGGTTAGCATGGATGGGGTCAGAATGAGAAAACTCTCTAAGGGTACAATATTGCGAGTGAGCTTATTAAACAGACAATGCCTAAGACCCACCTCTCCACCATCTGTCTCCCGACTTGTGGGCCTCTGGACATTAACAACCAGGAGACAAGGCATCTGTTCCTTTCTGCCTTATGGATTTTTTTTTTAACTCGGTGAAATACTATTATATGTGTAGTTACCTTAGAAAATAAAAAAAGACTTTAAAAATACTGGCTCTAGACAAATACTACTTTATTCAAAGATGAATAAATAAGCAAAAAGGCAAAGAAAAAAATAACAATATGGAGCCACTGGAGAGAAAATGTCCTAGAACAAAGGAAGAAATAGAGTATCTGGTAATCTGAGGAATAATTATACACTTGTAATTAGTAGGGAAATTGATTAACACCTTCAAGAATACTAGAAACAGACATAGCTTTTTTTAAAAAAGGAAATAAACCTTGTAAGATGAAAAGCAATCAAACAAATTAAAAAAAAGGTGAATTTTGGGTAAAGATAGTGAGATGGTGACTAAGTTACTAATTATTTTCTCCCTCACAAAATCCCACAAACACTATAGTTAAGTAATTATTTCTTATAACAGGCTTAAATTCATGTGGAGGAAGAAACTAGAAGTGGCAGCAACCTCATGATGAAGTCAGATGGATAAGTATTAATTTAAAAAACAGAGCTGAGAAAGCCAAACACTTTTCTAACAGAAGGGAAATCAAAGAAACAACCCAGTTTATTCCAGAGAATTCTCAAATTACTCAGATTTTGGCAGTGCCATGTGATTCAGAATTAGAGTTGAAGTGGGAGGAAGGCCTAAAATAATATGGACTTATCATAAACTGTTCAGAAACAGATCTGTAAATCCCCTACAAATTTCTTGTTTTCAGCAACTAATTTGCTCTCCTTTTCCAGATGTATTGTAATTTATTATCCAGAGAGATATTCCTGATGGAAAACACCACACAGAATTGAGGGCTAGAGCCAGGCCTTTAACATCTTAGTAAGAAATTTTAAATGGTTTCTCAGAAAAAATATGAAAACCAGTCGGAGAAAAAAGATCAGCAGAAAATGACATAAGGCCTCCCTCAACAAATGGCCAGACTAAGTCATGATCCAGGAAAGCTCAAAACTGATACACCTATTTATTTAGTCAGAGGGTATAATCAACACTTTAGTCAACTGCTCCTGAACATGAAAGGAAATTACAAAAATTATGCCAATTCTTCACACCTCACTGTGTCAAAACTTTTTGTTTTTGCTCACCAGCTGGCAAAAAATAAATAAAGAAAATCTAAGAAAGATAGCAGACATCCTTAAGCACACAGACTTTCAAATCATGGGTGTTCCAGAAGGAGAGGAGAAAGGAAAAGGTATTGAAAATCTATTCAACAAAATAATAAAGGAAAATTCCCCAGGTTAGGGAGAGGCATGGATCTTCAGATCCAGGAAGCTCAAAGATCCCCAAACAGATTCAACCCAAAAAGATCCTGTCCAAGACACATTGTAGTCAAACTGGCAAAGCTCAAAGACAAAGAGAGAATTTTAAAAGAAACAACAGAAAAGCAGCAAGTCACCTGTGAGGAAGCCCCTATCAGATTAATAGCAGACTTCTCAACAGAAACTCTACAGGCCAGAAGAGAATGGATGATATATTCAAAATATTAAAAGAAAAAAAAAAAAAAAAGAAAAAGACTGCCAACCAAGAATGCTATTCCCAGCTTCAGAAATGAGGGACAAATAGTGTATTTTAATTTATTTCCTAGACAAACAAAAGCTGCAGGAGTTCACCACCACACAACCAGCCATGCAAGAGGTCCTCAAGGGAGTCCTACATTTGGAATCTGAAAAATGATAATTGCTACCATGAATACACAAGAAAGCACAAAATCCACTGGTAGAACACAAATGCAAATGAGAAAAAGAAAGAAACTAAATCTTACCACCACAAAAAAGAAACTTAATGATAATGAAACAAAAGTAAACAAACTCTCAGTCTCTTTGGAAGATCATAGGGAAAAAATTCATTTTTCTAAAACTAGTAAGTAAAAGGAAGAGTCAAGCATTTATCCTGTCTTTTCTATACAAATTATTCCTCAGGGTAACCATAAATAGTTGAGGAGGGAAAATTTCTGTCTAGTGAAGAATCCCAGCAAGTAAATAAAGAAGGAATAAAAGAATTACAATAGTGTATTTTGCAACACCCTATTGAAATAATGGATCTAACAAATGATCATCAATGTCTGCCAATGTCACAGAGAGATTATTAGACATAATGGTCCTCCTGAAGTAAGAATATAGACCTCTATAGCCAAATCTAACCTGAGTCACACCAAGCCTCAGAATCCAGCAATCATTTATCAGGAAATGCATGGGACAGTGGAACATGTTAAGTGACACTACTGGGATGGAGCCAGGGATGGAGCCAGCAAATCCAGACACTGGAAAACTTTATGGGGTGAAGGAGGAACCTATAGATTAAAAGAAACTTGAGACAGCTGACAAAGCAACCAATATAACAAGCAGAACTTGTTTGGATCCTGATATAAAAAAATCAATTGTAAGAAAGGAAGAGGGAGGGGGAGAGAATTGGAGAAATTTAAACATGTTTAATGTTTGATTATATTAAGGAATTATTATTGATTTATAAAACATGATTATGTACTGCAGTTATGTCTTTTATAAAAGAGTTCTTATCTTTTAGGAACATATATGCAGATGAATGTGATGATACTGGAATTTACTTAAAATAAAACAAGGAGAGGGCAGAAAGTGGGAGGAGGGTACAAATAAGGTAAGATTGGCCATGGGTTCTTGGTTGCTGTAGTCAGATTTAGTGTATGTGTATTAAATTTTTCATAGTAAAAAGTTAAAACAAAATAAAATTTAAATTAAAATTTAAAAAATCCAGAAAATAACAATAACAATGACAACATAAAAGCAAAAGGTGAAAAAAAAATTTTTTCTGAAGAGAGACTATGCAGGAATAAGAAAAAAATGACGTCAAAACTACCATATTGTTTTTAGAGAGATGAGAAGTTTTGCATACAAGAATTAAGAATAAAATAACATTTAAAAAAATTAATAGATTTTTATTTTTTGACAAAAAAAAATTATAATTGCATACAATTATGGAGTATTCAGTAAAGATATCATGCATGTATACACTGTGGAATGTTTGAATGAATCTAATTAACCAATTCATCATTTAAAATAATTATCACTTATTCCTCCTATCTAACTGCAACTTTTTAACCCTTCAGCCAACATTGTCCCACTTCCAAGCTTCTGGTAGTCACCTTTTTACTCTCTGCTTCTGTGAGTTTGAATTTTATATGTGGTTTTTGTCTTTCTGCTTATTTCACTTTGCATAAAGTCCTCCAGATTCATTCATGTTGTCCAAAATGACAGAATTTTCCTTTTTTTTTTTTTTTTATGTAAGGCTGAATGGTATTCCATTGTGTATGCAGTCATCCTCTGATGGACATTTAGGTTAATTTCTTATCTTTACTATGGTGAATAGTACTGCAATTAACATGGGAGTACAGATATTTCTTTGACATACAAATTTCAAGTCCTTAGGACATATACCCATGAGTGGAATTGATGGATCATTTGGTAATTCTATTTTTAGTTTTTTGAGGAACTTCCGTAGTTTTCATAATGGATGTACTAATTTATGTTCCCACCAACAGTGCATCTGGGTTCCCTTTTCCCTACATCCTCAACAATGCTTTTTATCTTTTGCCATGTTGATAATAGCTATTTTGACAGGTGTGAGGTAATAACTTGCTATGGTCTCAATTGGCATTGCACTAATGATCAGTGAAGTTGAGTATTTCTTCATATATCTGTTGATGATTTGTATAGCTTCTTTACAAATATCTATTGAGGTTCTTGGCCCATTTTTTTAAATCAGTTTTTCTTTGTGTTTATTTGTTTTTGTTATTGAATTTTTTGAGTTTCTAATTTTTTTTAGATATTAACACCATATCAAATGTATTACTGGCAATTTTTTTTTCTCCAGTCTGTACATTGTCTTTTCACTCTGCTAATTGTTTTAGTTGTTGTGTAGGAGCTTTTTAGTTTAATGTAATCCCATTTGTTTATTTTTGTTTTTGTTTCCTGTGTTTTGGGGATCAAATCCAAAAAAATCATTGCTCAGGTCAATACCTTATAGCTTTTCTAATGTTTTGTTCAAGTATTTTTAAAGTTTCAGATCTTACATTTAAGCCTTTAATCCATTTTATTTTTGTATATGATGTGAGGTAAAGGTACAATTTTATTTTTCTGAATGTGGCTATTCAATTTTTCCATCACACTTTATTAAAGAAATGCTCCTTTCTCCATTGTTTGTTCTTGGCACCACTGTAAAAAAAAAAAAAAAAAAAAAAAAAGACCATAAATGTGTGGGTTAACTTTGGGACTTCCTATTCTCTTCCATTGCTTTGTGTGTCTATTTTTATGATAGTAGCATGCTGTTTTAATTACTATAGCTTTGTACTGTATTTTGAAGTTAGGTAGTATGATGCCTCCAGCTTCATTCTTTTTGCTCAAGCTTACTTTGGCTGTTTGGAGTCTTTTGTGGTTCCATATACATTTTAAGATTATTTTTTCTATTTTTCTGAAAAATGCCATTGAAATTTTAATAAGGATTATACTAAATTTGCAGATAACTGTGGGTAGCATGGACATTTTAACAATATTAATTCTTCCAATCCATGAACACAGAATATCTTTCCATTTATCTGTGTCATCTTCAGTTTCTTTCATCAGTGTTTGAGAGTTTTCAGTGTATAGATCGTTCACCTTTTTGGCTAAATTTATTCCTAAGTATATATATATTTTTCCTAACTATTATAAATGGGATTGTTTTCTTTGTTTCTTTTTTAGATAGTTCATTGTTAGTGTATAGAAATGCTGTTGATTTTTGTGTGTTGATTTTCTATCCTTTACTGTATTTATTTACTAGTTCTAATAGTTTTTCAGCAAAATCTTTACAGTTTTCTGTATGAAAGATGTCATCAGCAGACAGCAATGACGTCGCTACTTTATTTCTTATTTAGATTCCCTTTATTCTTTTTTTTTTTTTTTGCTTTATCACAGTGGCAAGAACCTTCAATGCTATATTGAACAGAAGTTGTCAAAGAGAGAATCCTATTTTCCTTTGTGGTTTGATGGGTTTTTGTAGTGTTATGCTTTAAATTCTTTCCATTTATATTTTGTGATTTTACTATAGATTTTTGCTGTTTTTACTATGAAGATTACATAATGCATCTCATACTTATAACAAGATATTTCAAGCTGATAACATAACTTTAATTGCATACTATAATTTCCTCCCCCATTATATTTTTATGTCAAATTTTCCATCATTTTGTAAATTGCATCCCTTGACAATTTGTTTTAGCAATAGTTTTTTTTTTTTTGTCTTTTTTTTTTTTTTTTTTTTTTGT
>NW_007731057.1:183112-193806 GCF_000696425.1 Galeopterus variegatus | reverse complement strand
TTTTTCGTGACCGGTAACGGATCGCAACCCTCAGTGTCGCGCCCGTACCGGACCGGGACCGGCAACGGGATCGCAACCCTCGGTGTTGCCCCCGCACCTCGCTCAGCCAGTGAGCGGGAACCGGTCTGTATGTGGGATCCGAACCCTCGGCGGGAGCGCTGCCACGCTTCCCAAGCGGCGCACTGTAGCAGTGTGCCACCGGGCCGGCCCTTGTTTTAGCAATAGTTTTGAGTAGTTTTGCCCTTTAACCATTGTACTAGTGTTAAAATTGCTTACATACCACCATTGCAGTCCTATTCTGAATATTACACTATCCTATTCCGAATATATTACTTACATCATTGAGTTCTGTATTTTTGTAAGTTTTATGCTATTAATCATTAGCCTTTTGTTTCAACTTAAAGAACTCCCTTTAATAATTGCTCTAAGACAAGCCTAGTGGTGAAGAAATTTCCTATCTTTTGTTTGTCTGGGAATGTTTTTATTTCTCCCTCATTTCTGAAAGACTTCTTTGCTGGGTAGATAAAGTATTCTTGACTGGAAGTTTTTGTGGTTTTTTGTTTGTTTGTTTTCTTCCATACTTTAAGCATATCACCTCACTCTCTCCTGGCCTGCTAACTTTTTGCTGAGAAATCTGCCAATAACCATATTTAGATTTCCTTGACATGTTTCTTATCTATCGTTGTTTTCTGAATTTTTTTTTCTTTTTGAAAGTTGATTATTATATATCTTGGTGAAATCTTCTTTGGGTTGAATTTGATTAGAGATCTCTGTACTTTCTACACCTAGATGTTGGCACAGCACCTCTCCCCAAATTTGGAAAATATTCAGCCATTATTTTTTAGTTATACTTTCTGGCTTTCCTCCTCTATCTTCTGCTTCTGAAACTCCTATATGCAAAAGTGAGGTGTCCTGGTGGTGTCTCATAATTCATGGAGGCTTTCTCTATTATTTTTATTATTTTCTTTTTGCCCCTCTGGCTGGATAATTTCAAGTGCCCTCTGTCTTTGAGCTCACTGATTCTTTCTTCTGCTTGATCAAGCTTGCTGTGGAAGATTTCTATTGATTTTTTTTTTTTTAAATGAAGTCATTGTATTCTTCATTTCTAGGATTTATTAATTGTTTCTACTTCTTGGTCAAACATCTAAGTTTGTGTATTGTTTTCCAAATTGTATTTAATTTTCTATATGTTTGTTCTTACTGTTCAAACTTCTTTATGAGGACTATTCTGAATTGTCAGTCATTTTATAGATCTCCATTTTTATTGGGTCCAATGTTGAAGCTTTATTAATTTATTTTGGAGATATCATGACTCTTTGATTCTTCATAATCCTTGTGCCCTTACATTGGTGTCTTCACATTTAAGAAGACAGCCATCTCATCTCTCCTTTACAGATTGTCTTTGGTAGAGATAGACCTTCACTATTAAGTTGAGCCTTTGATTCTGTATGGGCCAGATTGTAACATCAGGTAAGCAAAGCTGTCAGATTTTCTGCTTGCTGGGCCTCTTTTTTTTGGCTGCTGGCTGGGATTACTATTTGGTGAGATTACTGGCTGGGCTCTGCAGTCAGGTGGAGCTTCTGGCTTGGCACTATTTGCCTCTGATTGGCCTTGTACATCGGGTACATTCCCTGTCTGTGTGGTACCATTATTTGAGTTCAGCAATTTGACAGGGCTACAGATTGTATCCTAAAGTTAGGCAGAGCCACTTTTCAAAGTGGTTGGGATCCATTACTATTCTTGTTAGAAATGTGTAATTGATTTTTGCCTCCCTGCCAGGGTTGAGCCTTGAGGTAGGGTTTGATGCTGAGCCAAGCTGATGTTTAAACTCCTATGTGGCAAAGTCTAGCCCCTGAACTTTGCCAAAAGGTGCTGTGGCATGTATTTCCCTTCTTGGGTGGGGTTTTGTGGTCTACTTTAAGATTAAGTTGAGCCACTGTTTGAATATTTGCATAGTATAAATCCAGCTCCTGCACTTTGCCAGAACATATTATGGTGGGCATCTCTCTCACTGGGCTAGCTGTTGAGGTGGGCTTTGAGGCTTACTTAGCTGCTGTTTGACTTTCTGGATGGTAAAAGAACAGCCCCTGTGATTTGCCAAAAAGTGCTGTGGTGGATTTCTCAATCCCTAGGCAAGGAATTAGGGTGGCCTTTGAGTCTGGGTGTAGAGGCTGACTATCTAGGAACTCAAGCCAGGTTAAACTTTCCAACAGACTTCTAGGAGTGACCAGATTGGCTTTGCAGGTGGACTATGCCACTGGTATGTCTCATAGGATGACTCACTGTCAGTAGCATAGAGTTACCACAAGATCTACACACTGGTTGCTGTGAATAATACTTCCTTTCTGTGTTTCTATCTCAATCCAAGTGGTCTTATTATGTTGCTACCCTCTGTGTTCCCTGTGAAGTGAGGCCAGAGTGGGTTTCCTGGGAAGTTTCTAGGAATGCTGCAGAAGGTGGATGTCCATTTCTGGTTCTTTTTTCTCACTGTAGACACTGTGATCCCAGGGAAATCCTGTCTGCTTGGCACTATGCAAAATTGTGGGCTGAGGAGGGAAGACATGATCAAAGTGAAAGCTTTACTCTTATCTTTCAAATGCAGTTTTTATTCAGTTCTGAAGTCCACACAGGTAACTCAGACTTATTCCCCAGTTTTTGATTTTTACCCGTGTGTTCTTGTCTATGACTAGTTGATAATTGAACATTTTGTGTTTGGGGGAGAGAAGGAAGTAGCCCAGTACCTCCTATTCTGACATCTTGCTGATGTTTCTTCTGAATAACATTTTTTTTAAATGAACTTTTTTTAAGAGAAGAAAAGAGCTTTTGGAACTTCAAATATGAAAGCAGATAGGAAAAATTCATTAGAAGTTTTAGAAGACAAAATCAAAAAATTTTCTGAGAAAATACGAAAAGAAAAAGGCAACTGAAAATAGACTTTTTAAAAACAAGAAAATTAGAACAACAGTCCAAGAGATTCTACAAGTAAAACAGAGCTTCAGAACTACTAAAGAAAAATTGGAGGTGGGGGAGAGGTGGTGCACTAGAAGTGCCCAGGGCACATTCCTTGCACAGAAAAGCATCAGAACAACTGACAGACAGAGAAAAATTGACAGAATCATTGGTTGGGAGAGTGTAAGAGTACATCAGGAGACTGGTGAGATCACTGGGGAGCACAAGAACCCAGGATCATAGCATAGAGAGGAGAGAGAAGTACACAGCCTCAGCCACCATGTCTCTGACACAAGGATCAGAGCAGGAAGAATTATTCCTTGCAGTGAAAAGATAAGCAGAGCACCCACACCAACCTCAATCCTTACTACTAAGGCCCACAATACTTTGACAGGACAAGCTCAAATACAAGTGTAGGGTACACCCTAGAAAACACAAACCACATCACTCTAGAACACTAGCCCAAATGGTTCATTCCCCACCCCTCACCCATGGGACCCAAGCTGATGCAGGATGGTGACATCTTGAAATCAGAGCTGTTATGAGAGCACACTCTGCCCTAGGGCCAGTAGCCAAGGCACTTCCCCAGTCTTAAAGCTCTGCCCTCCATCCAGAAAACGCACAGGAAAAGCTATAACACCCTGATCCCAGCGGCTTGAAGCCTGGGCTCATAGTAGCTCTGACTCTGTTCAGCAGTCTGGGAAGCCAACCCTAGTCCTGCAGAACTAACACACCCCACATCCTCAGCCAAAGATCAGACAGGCAGACCCTGGTCAGGAGGACTACATCCCATTCCTCCCTCTAGCCTTAGCCCCGAAGCTAGAAAAACAGCTCACAGTTCTCTACCCTAATGAATATACCCTCAGGCCAGTGGAAATAAAGTGCATCTGCCCCTCCCAGAGAAGTGGTCAGGCAGCTCCATCCTGAACAATCTCACCTAGCATCCTTGCCAACAGTCCCAGAAGGAGCTGCATCAGCCCCTTCGTGGCAGGACTGCCTAGAGGCCCTGCTCACTGCTCACAGGCAGCTGGAGAGGCTACCTATTACAGGCTTGCCTAGCATCCCCACTCACCACCCAGGAGCAGCTAGAAGGGTCACTTACTGCAATACTGCTTAGCAGCCCTGCCCACTGTCCACAGGCAGCTGGACAGGTTACTTTATTGCAGGCTTGCCTAGCAGTCCTGCTCAAACCACAGAAGCAGCTTGATGGGGCACTTCACTGCAACCCTACCTACTAGCCTTGCCCCCCTCCTGCAAAGCTTCTTAGCAGCCCCACTTTGGGCAGTACAACTCCTGAACTACAGAGGAAATCATGGCCTTGTGGCCTTTGCCATTCCCACCACCACCTAGACCCAGAACAATGCTGCTGTTGCTGCCCTTCTAACCACACAGCAGTCCATCCTGCTCCCCACCAATGCCCAGCCTGGATGGTACCAGCTCCACCTTGCCCAGATCTAAGTGTTCCTGCATTTTATCAGGCAGGAGGAAAGAGGGAGAAGCAAAGACCCAGAAGAAACCTCTTTCTACAGGAAAGAGGAAAGAGAAGCCCTGCACAGGTTGTCCATTCAAGCTGAGGAGATTTAGTATACCCAGTGCATCTATCAGGGATAGACAGGTTGCCAGGAAATCTGTACATGTTCATGCCCTGCAAACAAGGAGAGACAGGGCTCACATGTTCTTCTCCTAAGAACGTGAGAGCTCACATATGTCCTGGATGACCAAATACAGTGTCACATACTTCAGCAAGGAACCAGTGAGTATCCCAGTGCCTAGGCCACAGGAGCAATCACAGACTAGTCCAATGTTGAATATGTTTCAAATAACCACAGGGAGACTACACTACTGCATCTACCTCAAAACAAAACTAAAACACCCTACCCAATGATCAGTATAAACACATCCAAAGGAGGGATGGATTGATCCAAAAGACAATTTAAAAGATAACTTCTAAAATACAGATACTTCCCATATACAAACCATCACAATAGGGAACTGAGGCTGGATGGTATATGAATAATGAGTGAAAACGTCATACAGTTAAAATTAGAAGCCCACTGTTCCAAGGGAAAAGTATATGTGGACAGATTTGTTCTATCTAGTAGCTCCTTTCCTTATGATTTGCTCTTAAGAAGGGGCAAAATGCCATAATCTGCTCAATAGACATGACTGACCAATTTTAAGCTTTTGTAATGGATGCAGATTAGACACAATCGGGGTCCCTGTCCCCGATTCATAAAGTGTGTTTTATAATCCCTCATTTTTATATCACAATTACTTTGTGAACACAATTTAATGACTATTATCCTCATGTCAAAACTTATTTGTTGTTCTGAGAATTGAGCTGATAACTTTTGAGTAACTACTTAGTGACAGACTATATTCTAAACTTTCTACACACATAATTTCATTTTTTCTTAATAACTCTAAGAGGTAATTCAAAATAAAGATACTGAAGGTTAAAACAAATGTAAGTAATTTGTAATTAATTTCAAGTTTTTTACTTTAAGATATCTTCCTGGTCTGGATTTTGAATGACGTAAAGATAGATTAACGTAAGAATTAGGAATGTTCATTTGAAATATTTGTTAAAGTGCCATTCTTATATAATTTTAGCATAAAGAGTTTTTTTAGTACAGTTTAATCTCAAATAAAAATAGTTCTTTACTTTAAGATATCTTCCTAGTCTGGATTTTGAATGACGTAAAGATAGATTAACATAAGAATTAGGAATGTTCATTTGAAATATTTGTTAAAGTGCCATTTTTATATAATTTTAGCATAAAGAGTTTTTTTAGTACAGTTTAATCTCAAATAAAAATAGTTCTTAAAAATTAAGCCTGTGTTCAGCACATAGGAAAAGGAGTAAGTAATGGGAGCCAAACTCTCAGGCTGCAGTATAGCCACGGCTGTTTAAGATCCTACTAACCTCTACCAGAAGACTTGCTGAAGAATATGGTTCTCGATGGTTTTATCAATTTAATTTAAGCACATTATAGTTAGGTGTGATTTTTGTTGTTATTTTAGAGCCAGAATCATAGCCTTGCGCACACACACACACACACACACACACACTAATTTCTTTACTTATTCAGAAAATATGTATATACTTCTTTGATTTATTAGGTATTAGCATGGGTTGGAAATATTTAATCATATCAGCCTAATTTAAAAAAATGACAAATTAAAACAGGCCCTTTCCATAGTAAAAGACATTGCTCTATTCCCATTCAAATTCTCAAAAAGTATCTTTAAAACTTTCATCTCACAATCATAGAAGCAAGATGGCCAAAAAGAAGAAGCCACTGTTTGTCTCTACCATAAGGACAGGCAATATATCAAATACACAGCTACACTTAGATGAGAAAAGTGAAAGAAGGGAGTAGGGACACATTGAGGGAGTACCAGAGATGTTGGCGAGTATAGAAACTTGGGATAAACACAAACATTTTTGGTCAACAGCACCCCGTCCTTCACTCCAGAGTGGCAGAGACAAAGAAGAAGTTTCTGATTATGGGAAGGTGTGCAAACCTGATACCTAATCCATGGGAGAGTCTGTGCTTCCCTGTGGTCATGCATTCGGTGTCAGGAACTGCTGCAGGCATGAGAGGCTGTCTTAGCCTGGGAAGAGACATATGCCCCCACCCCCTGGGTCCCAGAGAGCTGTGACTAGCCTGGGACCAGAATTAGCCCTTGGTTTTGTCCCAGAGCTTTGGCCCTGAACCCTGAGAATGAACTGTTCAGTGTAATGAGAGTACCACCCTCAGGACAGAGGGCATTGGTGCATGCTCCCTGCAGACCCAGAAGGCACATTATCCTGGCCTGGTGCTGTGGGCAATGGCCCTATGTTGGCAGGATGTACATACAGTATTTATAGCCATGAGTAAGGGGAGGGGAATCCACACAGTTATGGAGACACCATTGAGTCATCCACTCTAGCTGAGTTACTATTGAGCACTTCGTGCCTAAGGTCTTAATCCCAACCCCAAGAAACACCACTGAGCACTGTCCATTTAAGCTGAATACCTTCAGATCACTCCAGAGCATCTATTAGGGTCATGGGTCACTAGCCAGGGTGTCACTGAGTCCACCCATGGGGTCACTCACCTCAGCCAAGGGGTGACAGGGCATCCAAGCCCTGGCAAGGATCTTGCCCATGACCTTGATGACCCAACCTAGTGTCACTCACTTCAGCTAACAACTATTGAGTGATGCAATGCCTAGGCCACAGAGGCACTCACAGACAACTCTGATGTTGAACACAGTCAAAGAAACCACACAGAAACTTCTCTAATGTGTCTACCCAGATCAAAACTAAAGCAACCAACCAAATGGTCAATATAAAACACATCTACTGGAGGGATTATCTATCTTGAAAAATCATTCCCGAGTATTAGAGGAAGAAACTACTCCACTAGATGATTGGACATCAACAGAGCAATACTAGAAGTATAAAACAAAAACAAAAACAAAAACAAAACAACAAAGAAAATATGATATCCCCCAAAGAACATAGTAATTCTTCAGTACCAGACCCCAAACAGAGGAAACATATGAAATGACTAAAAAGGAATTCTGTGCAACAATCTTCGGGAAACTAAAGGAGATACAAGAAGACTTAGATAGACAACATAACAAAATAAGAAAACCAATCCAGGATATGAAAGAGGAATTTTACAAAGAGATAAATACCTTAAAGAAGAATGTGACAGAACTCCTAGAACTGAAGAGTTCATTCAATGAAATAAAAAAAATACAACCAAGAGCTTAAGAAGCAGGAGAGAGAAATTTGAAGAAATAATTTCTGACTTCAAAGACAGGCTTTTTGAAATAACTACTTAGATAGATAGATAGAGAGAGAGAGAGAGAGAGAGAGAGAGAGAGAGATTGATTTTAAAAAATAAAGCTATGAGAGATGGAAGACAAACTTAAGCATACAAACATCTGAATTATAGGTGCTACAGAACGGGAGGATAAAGTAAATGACCTTGAAAACTTGTTCAGTGAAATAACAGCAGAAAACTTTCTAGGTGTTGGGAGAGATATGGACTTCCAGATCCAAGAGGCTCAAAGATCCCCAATCAGATAACATATCTCTCTGAGATGTCCTCTCTGAGACACATTATAGTTAAACTGCCCAAAGTCAAAGACAAGGAGAGAATCCTAAAAACAGCAGTAGAAAAGTGTCAAGTCACCTATAAGGTAGCCCCCATCAAACAATTAGAAGATTTCTCAACTGAAACTTTATAAGACAGGAGAGAATGGGATGATATATTCCAAGTANTGAAAGAAGGGAGTAGGGACACATTGAGGGAGTACCAGAGATGTTGGCGAGTATAGAAACTCGGGATAAACACAAACATTTTTGGTCAACAGCACCCCATCCTTCACTTCAGAGTGGCAGAGACAAAGAAGAAGTTTCTGATTATGGGAAGGTGTGCAAAACTGATACCTAATCCATGGGAGAGTCTGTGCTTCCCTGTGGTCATGCATTCGGTGTCAGGAACTGCTGCAGGCATGAGAGGCTGTGTTAGCCTGGGGAGAGACATATGCCCCCACCCCCTGAGTCCCAAGAACTGCTGCAGGCATGAGAGGCTGTCTTAGCCTGGGAAGAGACATATGCCCCCACCCCCTGGGTCCCAGAGAGCTGTGACTAGCCTGGGACCAGAATTAGCCCTTGGTTTTGTCCCAGAGCTTTGGCCCTGAACCCTGAGAATGAACTGTTCAGTGTAATGAGAGTACCACCCTCAGGACAGAGGGCATTGGTGCATGCTCCCTGCAGACCCAGAAGGCACATTATCCTGGCCTGGTGCTGTGGGCAATGGCCCTATGTTGGCAGGATGTACATACAGTATTTATAGCCATGAGTAAGGGGAGGGGAATCCACACAGTTATGTCAGGGGAGCCTCTGTGGCCAGATGCCTAGTACTAGAAACTCCTGCTGGCACACAAAATTCAATTGGCCTGGAGAGGGTGACTCGCTAAACTGCCCTTACACTCTTGGTCCTAGACTTCTGAAGTGGTTGCAGATTTGATATTGGCCTCAGTACCTGAGACCATATCACTCTTGCCCCCACAGATGTCTCACTCCTCTGTGGTGGCATCATTGCACTTTCTTTCTACCCATATCCTCAGCAATGTGGCAGTCTGTGCCCTTGGAATGTGCAGCCCAGTGCAATGAGGATGCCACCCGCAGGATGAAGGGGGTTGGTGTGCACACTTTCCAGTGTCAGAAATCTGCCTAACTGGGGCATCTAGCCACTGCTGGCAACCACACCTTCACTGGTGAAGCACCTTTGCATTTCATGCAGCCACAAAAATGTAGTGGAGTACATGTATACCACTCTCAGGAACAGGCACATGCTTGCAGTATCAGTGAGCCTTCCCAGAGATGCCTGCCCCATCAAGGGGCCTTCAGAGGGATTTGGCACCTCTCTTGGGTCATAGCAGCCTACCCCCTGCCCCAGTGACTCTGTGTGGGACAGCCAACCCTAGTTGAGGATATCATAACTCCATTAATGATCTTAGAGTCACAGGGACCTGTTCACAATCCCATTAGCCTTGCCCAGAGTTGCCACTCCAACTGAACTGCTATAGAGAACTCCAGCATCACTCTTAGGGGTAAAGGGTTTCACCCAAACTCCTAACACCTTGCCCAGAGCATCCCACTTCAACAGTGAGAAAATAGGGCCCCACACAGAAATCCAGTGTCCTCACTCAGTGTCACCCACTTCAACAATGAGGCTTTAGAATATTACAACATTTGCCATGGGACACAAGGCTATACTCACAGCCCCTGANACCAAATGGTCAATATAAAACACATCTACTGGAGGGATTATCTATCTTGAAAAATCATTCCTGAGTATTAGAGGAAGAAACTACTCCACTAGATGATTGGACATCAACAGAGCAATACTAGAAGTATAAAAGAAAAAGAAAAACAAAAACAAAACAACAACAAAGAAAATATGATATCCCTCAAAGAACATAGTAATTCTTCAGTACCAGACCCCAAACAGAGGAAACATATGAAATGACTAAAAAGGAATTCTGTGCAACAATCTTTGGGAAACTAAAGGAGATACAAGAAGACTTAGATAGACAACATGACAAAATAAGAAAACCAATCCAGGATATGAAAGAGGAATTTTACAAAGAGATAGATACCTTAAAGAAGAATGTGGCAGAACTCCTAGAACTGAAGAGTTCATTCAATGAAATAAAAAAAATATAACCAAGAGCTTAAGAAGCAGGAGAGAGAAATTTGAAGAAATAATTTCTGACTTCAAAGACAGGCTTTTTGAAATAACTACTTAGATGAGAGAGAGAGAGAGAGAGAGAGAGAGAGATTGATTTTAAAAAATAAAGCTATGAGAGATGGAAGACAAACTTAAGCATACAAACATCTGAATTATAGGTGCTACAGAAGGGGAGGATAAAGTAAATGACCTTGAAAACTTGTTCAGTGAAATAACAGCAGAAAACTTTCTAGGTGTTGGGAGAGATATGGACTTCCAGATCCAAGAGGCTCAAAGATCCCCAATCAGATAACATATCTCTCTGAGATGTCCTCTCTGAGACACATTATAGTTAAACTGCCCAAAGTCAAAGACAAGGAGAGAATCCTAAAAACAGCAGTAGAAAAGTGTCAAGTCACCTATAAGGTAGCCCCCATCAAACAATTAGAAGATTTCTCAACTGAAACTTTATAAGACAGGAGAGAATGGGATGATATATTCCAAGTA
>NW_007731057.1:180369-181908 GCF_000696425.1 Galeopterus variegatus | reverse complement strand
CACGTTAATCCACTTGTAATGTCACTTTAAGGTGGTGTTAGTTTTTTAAAGGCCCAACACTGACCACCACAAGACTGCTCCTACAGGAAATTCTCAAGGAGGTCATGCATTTGTATTCCAAAAAATGATAATCACCACCATGATTACATGATAGAGAACAAAACACATTGAAAGAACAGATATGCAATTGAGAAAAAGAAAGAAACCACATCTCACCTCTTCAAAAAACCAACAAACACTAAAGATGAACAATAGAAGCAAAAAAGGAACAAAATACATTTAAACAACATGCATAAATCTATCAAATGCCAAGAGTAAGATGATGCTTTTCAATAACAACCCTATACATAAATGGATCAAATTCCCCTAACAAAAGACATAGACTGGCAGAGTGGAATAAAAAATCAAGAACCAAGTATATGCTACCTACAAAAAATTCACCTCACCTGTAAAGACTCACACAGACTAATAGTGAAAAGATGGAAAAAGATATGCAATGCAAATGAACCTGAAACAAACAAGAATAGCTATTCTTATATTGGATAAAATAGACTTTAAACCAAAAACTATGGAAAGAGACAAAGAAGGTCATTATATAATGATAAATGGATCTATCCAGCCAGATGATATAACAATCATAAATTTATACACACCCAACATTGGAGCACCAAGATATATGAAGCAAACCATATTACACCTGAAGAGAGAGAGAGAGACCCTGATAATATTTGACGACCTCAGTACCCCTCTCTCAATACTGGACAGATCATCTAGGCAATAAATCAACACAGGAACACAGTATTTAAACTACACATTAGACAAATTGGACTTGGTAGACATCTACAGAACATTTCATACAACAATTACAGTATAGACATTCTTCTAATAAGCACATGGACCATCCCCCAGGACAGACCACGTTAGGTCACAAATCAAGACTCAAAATTTTTTAAAAAGTTGAAATTACTTCAAGTATCTTTTCAGACCACAACCGATTAAAACTAGAAATCAATAACCAGCAACACGTTGGAAACTGTAGAAATACATGTAAATTAGATGGCATGCTTCTGAATGACCTATGCATCCAAGAAGAAATTAAACAGATAACAGAAAATCAAAAGAAAATAAAGACACATCATACCAAAACCTATGGAGTACTGTAAAAGCAGTACTAAAGAGGAAGTTTATTGCAATAAATGCTACATATAAAAATAGAAAGACAGCAAATAAAAAATGTAATGGTACACCACAAAGAACTAGAAAAACAAGAACAATTCAACCCCAAAAATGTATATGTAAAGAAATAATTAAGACCAGAGCTGAACAAATGAAATAGAGAACCAAAAAAAAAAAAAAAAAAAAGATTAACAAAAACAAATAGTAGGGTTTTTTTTTTTTTTCCTTTTTATCTTTTTTTTGTGACCGGCAACGGATCACAACCCTCAGTGTCGCACCCATACCAGACCGGGACCGGCAATGGGATCGCAACCCTTGGTGTTGCCCCCACACCTCGCTCAGCCAGTGAGCGGCTGGGCTGTA
>NW_007731057.1:177618-179200 GCF_000696425.1 Galeopterus variegatus | reverse complement strand
AAAAAAGAGAGTGAATGAGGAGATTTGTCTCTCTTTGCCCCACCATTCTTCCATATGGGAAACTGCATCACTCTCACCACCAGTAAGACTCTCACCAGATGTGTTCCTCAGACTGTGGACTTCCCAGCCTCTGCAACTATAAGCAATAAATATTGTTTCTTCATAAATTACCAGTTCAACATATTTTGTTATAAGCACCAGAAACAGACTAATGCAATGATCAAGTGGGATTTACCTCAGGGATACAAGGATGATTAAACATGTCTGAGTCAATGAATCAATACATAAAAATCAGTAGCATTTTTATACACCAACAAATAACATGCAGAAAAAGAAATCAAGAAAGCAAGCCCATTAACACTAACCACCGAAAAAATGAAATGATTAAGAATGAATTTAACAAAAGAGGTGAAAGATTTCTACAATGAGAACTACAAATCACCGCTGAAAAAAATTAAAGAGGACAAAAAAAAAAAAAAAGGAAAGACATTTCACGTTCATGGATTGGAAGAATTAACGTTGTGAAAATGTCCATTCTAACCAAAGCAGTCTACAGATTCAATGCAATCCCCATCAAAATACCAATGTCATCTTTACAGAAATAGAAAACCAATCCTAAAATTCATGTAGAAGAACAAAAGACCTTGAATAGCCAAATAAATCCTGAGCATGGGCCGGCCCAGTGGCGCACTGCTACAGTGCGCCACTTGGGAGTGCGACGGCGCTCNAAAAAAAAAAAAAAAAAAAAAAAAAAAAAAAAAAAAAAAAAAAGATTAACAAAAACAAATAGTAGGGTTTTTAAGAAGACAAAATAGGCAAGCCATTAGCTAGTCTAGCTAAAAAGGGAGGAAAGAAGACCCAAATAACAAAAATTAGAAATGAAAACAAAGACATTTCTACTGATACCACAGTAATACAAAGAATCATTAGAGACTATTATAAACAACTTTACACCAACAAGTTTGAAAACCTCAAGGAAATGTATACATTTGTAAACACACACAAACTGCCTAGATTGAACCAAGAAAGAGAAAATCTGAACACACCAATAATAAGCAAAAAACTTGAAGTACTATTCAGCAATCTCCCAACAAAGAACAGTGCAGGACCAATTGGCCTCACTGCTGAGTTCTACCAAACATTCAAGTAAGAATTAAACCGGTCCTTTTCAAATTATTCCAAAAAATTGAAACAAAGGCCATTATTCCAAACTCTTTAGATGAGGCCAGCATCACTGTGATACTAAAAACAACCAAATATACAACAAAAAAAAGAAAAGTACAGACCAATACCCTTGGGGAACATAAGTGAAAAAAATCCTCAACAAAATATTAGCGAACAGAATACAATAGCACATCAAAAAGACTATATGTCATAATTATCATGGATTGAATTGGATCCCTCCAAATTTTAATATGTTGGAGGCTTATTCCCCACTGTGACATTAGTAAGAGGGTGAAAAATCCTATTTTGGTATTTGAAAGGTGGGATCTTGAAAAGGTAATTGGATTGTGAGGACTGTACACTTGTGAATGGTTTGATAGATTCTTTGAATAATGGGAGTGCTTTTGATACCAAAAAA
>NW_007731057.1:140814-176522 GCF_000696425.1 Galeopterus variegatus | reverse complement strand
GCAATCCCGTTGCCAGTCCTGGTCCGGTACGGGTGCGACACTGAGGGTTGCGATCCATTGCTGGTCATGAAAAAAGACAAAAAGGAAAAAACAAATAAACAAACAAACAAAAAACCCAAATAAATCCTGAGCAAAAATAATTAAGTAAATAAATAAAAAGATAGAGACATTACACTACCTGACTTCAATTTATACTATAAAGCTATAGTAATGAAAATCAATCCACCTACTGATGGCCTTCTGATCTTCCACAAAGGCACCCACAATGTACATTGAGGAAAGGACAGCCTCTTCCATAAATGGTTCTGGGAAGAATGGATGTCCATATGTAGAAGAATGAAAGTAGATTCATACCTCTTGCCATATACCAAAATCAACTCAAACTAGAATAAAGTTTGAAATATAAGACCTGAAACTATAAAACTCCTAGAAGAAAACATATGGGAAACACTTCAGGATGTAGGAATAGGTAAAGACTTTATGAATAAGACCCCCAAATCACAAGCAGTAAAAGAAAAAAATAAACAAATGGAATTATATCAAACTAAAAAGCTTCTGCACAGAAAAGGAAACTATCAATAGAGTGAAAAGACAACCTACAGAAAGAGAAAATATTTGCAAACTCTATGTCTGACAAGCAATTAATATCCAAAATATATAAGGAACACAAACAACTTAATTTCAAAAAACTATCAATCCAGTTATAAAATGGGCAAAGGAGCTGAATAGACATTTTTCAAAAAAAGACATACAAGTAGCCAACAAGTACATAAAAAAATTCTCAACATCATTAATCCTAAGGGAAATGCAAATCAAAACCAAGTTGAGATATCATCTCACCAAATTAAGATTGGCTATTTTCAAAAAGACAAAGACTAGTTTTGGTGCGAATGCAGAGAATGAGGAACTCTTCTATACTCTTAGTAGGACTGTAAACTTGTAGAGCCATTATAGAAAACAGCACGGACGTTTCTCACACAACTACAAATAGAACTACCATGTGAGCCAGCAATCTCACTACTGGTTATTTAACTGAAGGGTGGAAATCATCATTTAGAAGGGATGTGTGCACTCCCATATTTATTTCAGCTCCGTTTACAATACCTAAGATATGGAACCAACCTCAATGTTCATTGATGGACAACTGGGTAAGGAAATGTAAAATATATGCACAGTGGAATACTACTCAGCCATAAAAAAGAATGAAATTTTGTCATTCACAGGAGCATGGATGAGCTTGGAGAAAATTATGTTAAATGAAATGAGCCAGGAACAGAAAGAAAAATACTGTTACGTCCTCACTCACAAGTGGGAGGAAAGAAAGAGAAAGAAAGGAAGGAATGCAAGAAAGAAGGAAGGAAGGAAAAAGAAAGAACAAAAGAAACATAGTCACAATAATACATTGAACTTTCAGACATAGAGATCAGAACTGTGGTTTCGAGGGGTGGAAATGGGGGAGAGCGAGGTGAATTACCAATAAATTGGCTAATGGACACAAAGAATAATTCCGTTTTGTAATGAAGATTATGCTAATCATGCTGATTTGATCATCAGTTATTTTGCACAGGTATTTATAGTCAACTCTGTACCCAATAAATATGTGTAACCAATTGTCTCAATAGTCAATCAATCAATAAATAAATGGATATAGAAAATCATTTAAAAAATAATGTTTTTCAAAAAGAAAGAACACAAGTTAGAAGCCCCCAAAGAATATTTTGTACAATGGTTTACTATGCCTTAATTCAAGGCACTTGCAAATTTTTGAAAAAGGATAGGAATTGGTCAGGTAAGGGTCATAAATAATCACAACTTGTAATAATGAATATGGTAATACAAATGGTGTAACTATTTAAATATAAACTATGGAAATTATAATTTACTTAAATTTCTAATGGAATGCTGAATGGTCAAACCAATGAAAATACTGTTACTATTTAGAAGTAAATGGATACCAGATTATAATGCTTTGAACAAAATGATCTATTAAATGTGAGTGCTGAATAAAAATATTTTCACACAAAGAATTGTTCAATAAATTTACTTCCCTGATACCTTTTCTCAGGAGGATATTGGAAATGTTGCTTAGTCAAATAAGGGAGAAAACCAAGAAGAAAATAGGATGTACCAAGCAAAAGAGAGGTAAAGAAAATCCCCAGAGTGACAGCTGTAGTTTATTCATAGAGTACGACCACTTCAGTACAGAGCAAGTTATAAAATTAATGATAAATGACCAAAAAACTAAGCCAAGAAAAGGCTAAAAACTTAAAATCTTAGATAATTTTGAGCCTCAAGGGAAAGTAAAATTTGCACAAATAGGATAAAAGTAACAGTAGTTTTTTTTTTTTTTTTATGAAGCTTAAATCTGAATATCATACACAGTCACTATTATTTAAACTTTTAGTATTGAGTGAGAGAATATTGTGTAACTATACTAGCATCCAATTACAGACAGAAAAAAATGAAGGGATGGCAGTAAGGGAAGGGAGAGTAAAAACTTCATCTCCACAATGACTAAAACTTAATAATTACAAGTATAATGGCAATGATAACAATAATAATAAATACAAATAAAAAGAGTTAATATATTTTGAAAAATCACCATGTTTTTCAAGACGTAGAATAAAATATGTAAATATTTAGCTGGAACACCTTGAAACTATAAAAATGAAGGTGAATTGGGGATGGGCAAGGAATATTTTACTGATAAACTTTGCAAAATAAATCATTCTAATGTATGTACATACACATCTTTGATAAAAAATAAAATAAAAGAAAAAAAGGGAAAAAGTTTTCAAAGTTTATAAAAGGAAAAAACAAATAATTGGAAAAGTAAAAGATTAATATAAGTACTAAAAGAAACTAAAAGCATTTCACAAGAAAATAAATTCATATTAGATTCAGTAAGGTTGATATTTTGGAAAAAATATAAACAAAGGCAATTATCTTTTAGAAACTATAGAAAATTATGAAGTGATAAAGCAGTGAATCTATGAGAGAGAATTTGACAAGAGGATAGAAAAAATACAATAGAAATGTTTTAAGTCATGCATAATTTTTATTCTTGATGAAGATGAAGCATTAACTATAAATAAAAGTAAAAATAAAGATGTAATAGGTATGATTTTTGTGAGCTGAAGATCTTTGTGGGCATTTAGGTAGTATCATAGGCTGCAGGGTCACATCATTGAAAGTCAGAATACACACAAAAATGTACTAGCAAACTTTCTGAAATCTTAAAAAAAATACAAAATTGTAAGCCATATAACAGGCTACCTATAAATAACACAGACGTAGAGTCACTAACTACAAAGATCAAAATTAGATAAAAAAGGATGGGTATCTGTTGCCTTTTTTTTTTTTTTTTTTTTACCAGTAAGGGGATCGCAACCCTCAGCACAGTGTGGTCCGCACCACGCTCAGCCATTGAGCACACCAGCCATCCCTATACAGGATCCAAACCCACGGCCTTGGTGCTACCAGCACCATGCTCTCCTGAGTGAGCCACAGGGCCAGCCCTCTGTTGACCTTTAAAGGAAAAAGATTGTAACACCTTTTGGGAAATTATGAGAAGAATAAGTAAGTTAAAATTTTCTCTCACATTTGAGTTAGAAAACAATGTAGAGATAGTAACTTATTCAGGTTTATACATATCAAAATGTTAGCTTTATACTGACAAAACCTTGGGTTGAGGGACATTACTTAGATATGTAGGAACAATGAGTTTCTTGAAAGTATGCCTAAAAATTGAACTTACCAGTACAGCTCCAAGAGGGCCTAAACAAACATCAGGTTTTCCCCTGTGATTGCCTAAGCCTACACATNACAAATGGTGTAACTATTTAAATATAAACTATGGAAATTATAATTTACTTAAATTTCTAATAGAATGCTGAATGGTCAAACCAATGAAAATACTGTTACTATTTAGAAGTAAATGGATATCAGATTATAATGCTTTGAACAAAATTATCTTTTTTTTTTTTTTTTGTCTTTTTCCGTGTCCAGCAACGGATTGCAACCCTCAGTGTTGCCCCCGCACCGGACCGGGGACCGGCAACGGGATTGCAACCCTCGGTGTCGCTCCCGTGCCTCGCTCAGCCAGTGAGCAGGAACCGGTCTGTATGTGGGATCTGAACCCTCGGGCGGGAGCGCCGCCGCACTTCCCAAGCGGCACACTTATCCAGTGCGCCACTGGGCCGGCCCCCAAAATTATCTATTAAATGTGAGTGCTGAATCCGGCAACGGATCGCAACCCTCAGTGTTGCCCCCGTACCGGACCGGGGACCGGCAACGGGATTGCAACCCTCGGTGTCGCTCCCGTGCCTCGCTCAGCCAGTGAGCAGGAACCGGTCTGTATGTGGGATCTGAACCCTCGGGCGGGAGCGCCGCCGCACTTCCCAAGCGGCACACTTATCCAGTGCGCCACTGGGCCGGCCCCCAAAATTATCTATTAAATGTGAGTGCTGAATAAAAATATTTTCAGACAAGAAATGATCTATTAAATGTGAGTGCTGAATAAAAATATTTTCACACAAAGAATTGTTCAATAAATTTACTTCCCTGATACCTTTTCTCAGGAGGATATTGGAAATGTTGCTTAGTCAAATAAGGGAGAAAACCAAGAAGAAAATAGGATGTACCAAGCAAAAGAGAGGTAAAGAAAATCCCCAGAGTGACAGCTGTAGTTTATTCATAAAGTACGACCACTTCAGTACAGAGCAAGTTGTAAAATTAATGATAAATGACCAAAAAACTAAGCCAAGAAAAGGCTAAAAAACTTAAAATCTTAGATAATTTTGAGCCTCACAGGAAAGTAAAATTTGCACAAATAGGATAAAAGTAACAGTAGTTTTTTTTTTTATGAAGCTTAAATCTGAATATCATACACAGTAACTATTATTTTAACTTTTAGTATTGAGTGAGAGAATATTGTGTAACTATACTAGCATCCAATTGCAGACAGAAAAAATGAAGGGATGGCAGTAAGGGAAGGGAGAGTAAAAACTTCATCTCCACAATGACTAAAACTTAATAATTACAAGTATAATGGCAATGATAACAATAATAATAAATACAAGTAAAAAGAGTTAATATATTTTGAAAAATCACCATGTTTTTCAAGACATAGAATAAAATATGTAAATATTTAGCTGGAACACCTTGAAACTATAAAAATGAAGGTGAATTGGGTATGGGCAAGGTATATTTTACTGATAAACTTTGTAAAATAAATCATTCTAATGTATGTACATACACATCTTTGATAAAAATAAAATAAAAGAAAAAAAGGGAAAAAGTTTTCAAATTTTATAAAAGGAAAAAACAAATAATTGGAATAGTAAAAGATTAATATAAGTACTAAAATAAACTAAAAGCATTTCACAAGAAATTAAATTCATATTAGATTCATATTAGTAAGGTTGATAGTGTGGAAAAAATATAAACAAAGGTATTTATCTTTTAGAAATTATAGAAAATTATGAAGTGATAAAGCAGTGAATCTATGAGAGAGAATTTGACAAGAGGATAGAAAAAATACAATAGAAATGTTTTAAGTCATGCATAATTTTTATTCTTAATGAAGCATTAACTATAAATAAATGTAAAAATAAAGATTTAATAGGTATGATTTTTGTGAGCTGAAGATCTTTGTGGGCATAGGCTGCAGGGTCACATCAGTGAAAGTCAGAATACACACAAAAATGTACTAGCAAACTTTCTGAAATCTTAAAAAAAAATACAAAATTGTAAGCCATATAACAGGCTACCTATAAATAACACAGACGTAGAGTCACTAACTACAATGATCAAAATTAGATAAAAAAGGATGGGTATCTGTTGCCGTTTTTTTTTTTTTTTTTTACCAGTAAGGGGATCACAACCCTCAGCACAGTGTGGTCCGCACCACGCTCAGCCAGTGAGCACACCAGCCATCCCTATATAGGATCCAAACCCACGGCCTTGGTGCTACCAGCACCGTGCTCTCCTGAGTGAGCCGCAGGGCCGGCCCTCTGTTGACGTTTAAAGGAAAAAGATTGTAACACCTTTTGGGAAATTATGAGAAGTAAGTTAAAATTTTCTCTCACATTTGAGTTAGAAAACAATGGAGAGATAGTAACTTATTCAGGTTTATAGATACCAAAATGTTAGCTTTATACTGACAAAACCTTGGGTGGAGGGACATTACTTAGATATGTAGGAACAATGAGTTTCTTGAAAGTATGCCTAAAAATTGAACTTACCAGTACAGCTCCAAGAGGGCCTAAACAAACATCAGGTTTTCCCCTGTGATTGCCTAAGCCTACACATTTAAACACAGAGAAGCAGACAAGAATGCACACTATTGAGAGGCGCCTCACTCTGAAGATGGAAGGAAAGGAAGGGGCTGAACTAAGCAAACTGTGTGTCAACCCAAACATATCAATCAGCTACATCACACCACCAGTCCTAGGAAGTGGAGATAGAATACTCATTCACCTATAATGACACACACTGACTGAAAGTGAAGGAATGGAAAATACATTTCATGCAAATAAAAATCAAAAAAGAGCAAAAGTAGCTATACTTAGATAAAAATTAATTTCA
This sequence comes from Galeopterus variegatus, assembly GCF_000696425.1. Taxonomy (NCBI): domain Eukaryota; kingdom Metazoa; phylum Chordata; class Mammalia; order Dermoptera; family Cynocephalidae; genus Galeopterus; species Galeopterus variegatus. The sequence goes on along the minus strand of NW_007731057.1, from coordinate 169,934 downwards.
AGCTAAGGAAAGTAAAAAAAAATTAAAAAGATAAAGAAGGTCATTATGTAATGATAAAGGGATGAATTCAACAAGATAATATAATAATTCTAAATATATATGCACTAAAATCCAGAGCACCCAGTTATATAAAGCAATTACTGTTAGACCTAACAGGAGAAAAAAACTCCAACACAATAATAACTAGGAACTTTAACACCCCTCTTTCAGCAAAAGACATCGCCCATATAGAAATTAACCAGGAAACATTGGAATTAATCTCAACTATTGGCTGACTTGACCTAACAGACATATATAGAACATTTCATCCAGTGGCTACAGAATACACATTCTTCTCAGTAGTACATACATCAGTTTTCAGAATAGAACATACGTTAGATCACAAAACAAGTCTCAACAAATTTTAAAAAGTTGAAATCATATCAACTACATTGTCCAAACACAATTGAATAAAACTTGAAATCAACAACAAAAGAGACACTAGAAATCATACAAATACATGAAAATTGAACAATGTGTTACTGAACAATGAATGGGCCAAAGAAGAAATCAACAAGGAATTTTTTTTTAAATTCTGGAGAAAAATGAAATGAAAGCACAACATACCAGAATCTATGGCATATAGCAAACAGTTCTAAGAGAAAAGGATATAGTAATAATGCTTACATCCAAAAAGAAGAAATACTTCAAATGAACAATCTAACATTACACTTCACAGAACTAGAAAAACAAGAACAATCCAAACCCCAAATCAATAGAAGGAGAGAAATAACAAAGAGCGGAGCAGAAAATAAATGAATTAGAAATTTAAAAAACAATACAAAAGATTGATGATGCAAAGAGTTGTTTTTTTGTGAAGATAAACAAAATCTATAAATCTTTAGCTAGGCTAATGAGGAAAAAAAGAGAAGACTCAAATAAGTAAAATCAGAAATGAAAAAGAAGGCATTACAACTGATGCTACAGAAATACAAAGGATTATAAGACACTACCATGAACATATGTGAATAAACTGTCAAACCTACAAGAAATAGATCAATTCCTGGAGACATACAACTCACCAAGGTTGAATCATAAAGACCTAGAAAATGTAAACATACCAATAATGAGTAATGAGATTGAAGCAGTAATAAAGTTTCCCAACAAAGAAAACTCCAGGACCAGATGGCTTGACTGCTGAATTCTACCAAACATTTAAAGAACTAATGTGAATTCATCTCAAATAGTTGCAAAATTGAAGAGGAGGAAGTACTTCTAAACTGATTCTATGAGACCATCATTACCTTTATACCAAAACCAGAAAAATATATACCAAAAAAGTCCCATATCCTTAATGAACACAGACACAAAGTTTCTCAACAAAATACTATCAAACAGAATCCAAAAACACATTAAAAAGGTCATTCACCATGATCAGGTGGGATTTATCCAAGGGATGAAAGGATTTAAGCATATGCAAATCAGTAAATGTGATATATCACAACTACAGAATGAAGTAAAAATAAAAAAAATGATTATTTTAATAAATGCAGAAAATTCAGTTCATAAACTCAAACAATGCTTCTTGATAAAAACACTCAAAAGGTATAGAAAGAATGTACCTCAACATAATAAAGGACAAATATGACAGACCCACAGCTAATATGATACTGAATGTACACGAATTGCAGATTTTTCCTCTAAGAACTGGAACAAGACAAGGATGCAGACTTTCCCGACTCTTCTTAATCACAGTACCGAAAGAAGGCATTACAACTGATGCTACAGAAATACAAAGGATTATAAGACACTACCATGAACAACCATATGTGAATAAACTGTCAAACCTACAAGAAATAGATCAATTCCTGGACACATACAACTCACCAAGGTTGAATCATAAAGACCTAGAAAATGTAAACATACCAATAATGAGTAATGAGATTGAAGCAGTAATAAATTTTCCCAACAAAGAAAACTCCAGGACCAGATGGCTTGACTGCTGAATTCTACCAAACATTTAAAGAAGAACTAATGTGAATTAATCTCAAATAGTTGCAAAATTGAAGAGGAGGAAGTACTTCTAAACTGATTCTACGAGACCATCATTACCTTTATACCAAAACCAGAAAAATATATACCAAAAAAGTCCCATATCCCTAATGAACACAGACACAAAGATCCTCAACAAAATACTATCAAACAGAATCCAAAAACACATTAAAAAGGTCATTCACCATGATCAGGTGGGATTTATCCTAGGGATGAAAGGATTTAAGCATATGCAAATCAGTAAATGTGATATATCACAACTACAGAATGAAGTAAAAATAAAAAAAAATGATTATTTTAATAAATGCAGAAAATTCAGTTCATAAACTCAAACAATGCTTCTTGATAAAAACACTCAAAAGGTATAAAAAGAATGTACCTCAACACAATAAAGGACAAATATGACAAACCCACAGTTAATATGATACTGAATGTACACGAACTGCAGATTTTTCCTCTAAGAACTGGAACAAGACAAGGATGCAGACTTTCCCGACTCTTCTTAATCACAGTACCAGAAGTTCTAGCCAATGCAGTAAGGCAAGAGAAAGCAATAATGTGCATCCAAGTTGGAAACAAGAAGGCCAAACTATGCCTAATTGCAGATGACATGATCCTATACATAGAAAATCCTGAAAACTTCACTGAAAAATTACCAGAACTAATAAATGAATTCAGTATAGTGGCAGAATACAAAACCAGCACACAAAAACAAATAGCCTCCCTATATGCCAATAATGAAATAGCCAAAGAAAAAATCAAGAAACTAGTACTGTTCACAATAGTTACCAATAAAATGAAATACTTAGGAGTAAATTTAACCAAGGAGTTGAAAGACCTCTAAAATGTAAACTATGAAACACTGGTGAAAAAAAAAAAATGAAAAAGACACAACTAAACAGATAGATATCCCATATTCATGTCTTGAAAGAATTAACATCATCCAAATGTCCATATCACCCAAAACAAACTAAACACTCATTGAAATCCCTATCAAAATGCCAATGACATTCTTCACAGAAATAGAAGAAACAATCTTAAAATTTGTATGGAGTCACAAATGACACAGTATAGCTGAAGCAATCCTGAACAAAAAGAACAAAGTTGGAGACATCACAGTTCCTGACTTCAAAGTATACTATAAAGCTACAGTAACCAAAACATCATAGTACTGGCATAAAAACAGAAAAATAGAACAATGAAACAGAATAGAGGGTCTAGAAATAAACCCACACAATCACAGACAACTGATTTTCAACAAAGGTGGTAAGAATATACAGTGGGGAAAGGACAGCCTCTTCAGTAAATGGTGTTGGGAAAACTGGATATCTACATGCAAAAGATTGAAACTAGACCCCTGTCTCTCACCATACATAAAAATCAACTAGAAATGGATTGAAGACCTAAATTTAAGACCCGAAACTATGAAACTAATAGAAGAAAACATATGGGAAACTTTACAGGAAACAGGAGTGGGTAGGGCTCTTTTGAACAAGACTGCAAAGGCATAAGGCAACTAAAGCAAAAATATATGATTGGGACTACATCAAACTGACAAGCTTCTGCACAGCAAGGGATACTGTCAACAAAGTGAAGAGACAACCTAAAGAATATAAGAAAGTATTTGCAAACTACACATCAGACAAGGGGCTAATATCCAGGATATATATGGAACTCAAGCAACTCAATAGCAAAAAAAAAAAACAAACGATCCAGTTAAAAAACAGGCAAAAGATCCGAATAGACATTTCTCAAAAACAGATATACAAATGGCCGATGAGCACATGAAAAGAAAAGCTCAAAATTACCAATCATCAGTAATATGCAAATTAAAAACACAATGAGATATCATCTCACCCAGTTAGATGGCTATTATCAATATGACAGAAAATGACAAATGCTTGCAAAGTTTTTGAGAAAAGGGAACCCTACAACACTGTGCGTGGGAATATAAACGGGTACAGCCATTGTGGAAAACAGTATGGAGGTTCTTCAGAGAATTAAAAATAAATCTCACTTATGACTCACTTATCCCACTACTGTCGTATATAACCAAAAGAAATCAATATATCAAAAAGATACCTGGACTCCCATGTTCATCCCAACACTATTCACAATAGCCAAGAGATAGAATCAACCTAATTGCTCATCAATGGATGAATGGATAAAACAACTGTGGCATATTTACACAATGGAATACTATTTAGTTATAAAAAGAAAAAAATATTCTATCATTTGAAGAAACCTGATGCAACTGGAAACCTTTGTGTTGGGTGAAGTATGTCAGGCACGGAAAGACAAATACCACATGATCTCATTCATAATCATATGTGGAATCTGAAAAAAGAAAGTGGGTCCCATAGAAGTAGAGAGTAGAATAATGGTTTACCAGAGGCTGAGAGTGTAGAGGGATGAGGGAACACAGAAGTGGTGGACTAAAGGGTTCAAAACTATGCTGTCTACCCTAAGTGAATCATTGTGCAGTATATGCATGTATTGAAACAACACACTGTACCCTACAAAAATGAATATAAATATAAATAATATTGAAAAAAAATATTACATTAATGAGTGTTATCCCCACATGTAAACATTGAGCAATAAGAAAAAAAAAACACACCAAAAATCTCAACACCCACATCCCCATCACCAACACCCCACTTTTATATCTAGCCAAGTAGCACAAAACAGAGACATCCATAGTCATTACTTTTCACATAGTGTTATACCCTGCAGTTAAAAGCGTGGGATTTCAAGACTTACTTTGCTTTGAAACCTAGCTCTGTCATCTATCTTTGTTACTTTTGCAATCTAGTTATCTGAGCTTATTCATAATAGTTATCTACTTCACAGTTTTAATGAGCAGATTAATTAAGGTTGTGAAATCAAAGGATGTTAAGAAGTCTCAGAAACACAGCAATAACTCAGTTAAGTGTTAATTATTATCAATAACAAGGGCTCAAAAAATAAAACCAAAAAAACTTTTTGAAAAAGTGCACTTAATGACACACTATTTTCAGTCTAAGAAATAAACAAAGAAACTGATAAGAACTCACTAAGGTGAAAATCTTGTATAGCTTCCAATACGGACTTAGCAATAAAACTGTTTAAAAATAGCTTTTTAAAATAAAATAGTTTTTAAAGTAAAAATCTTACAAGGTTTTATACATATAATCAAAATACTGACAGCAATTACAAAAAATTCTCAAAGAAAAATATAAAAGTTTAGGGTGGAGTCAAAATTAGAAGTTTGCTTTATGAGCAAATCTATATTTTGGTATTTTGAAATTCATAAAATAGAAATTACAGAACACCAAGAAATACAAAACTTTCAGAATATTTATTCTCCCCCTATTCCTAATTAATCACAACAGTAAGTTTTCTTCAGGTGTTTCTCATGCAGCTTTTAGCTCTTGAGGTTGGGCTTATGCAACCATAAAAACAGCCTATGCTCACTTTGAAAGATAAATGGACAAAAAGGAAAGTTTTCAATGTAATTTATAGCTCTACTTTTATAAGAAACCAGGCCCGTGTGAACCTAAAGGGTCAATTTGCTATTCTTAGGTTAACCATCTTTTTCTTCTACTCAACCACATCAGTTTGCTAGAGCTGCCATAACACAGTACCACAAGCTGGGTGGCATAAACAACAGAAAATGACTTTCTCACAGTTCCGGAGGCTGGAAGTTTGAAATGAATATGCTGACAGGGCGGGTTCCTTCTGCAAGCTGTGAGGTGACTCTCTGTTCCAGGACTCTGCTTGACTTATAGATGATTGCTTTCCTGTTCACATGGCATTCTCCCTGTGTACGAGTCTGTCTCCCAATTTCCCCTTTTTATAAGGGCACCAGTCATATGGATTAGACCATCCTAATAACTTCACTTAAATTGGATTACATCTGTAAAGAGCCTATCTCCAAATAAGGTCACATTCTGAGGTACTGGAGTTTCAGACTTCAATATATGAATTTCAGGGGCCACAACTGAACTGTTAACACCAACTACCAGTAGATATTTATAATTGGAGAGAAGTCTTCAATTAACCCCTTTTCTGTTTGGAAGTTATACATGTATACACATATATATGTATTTACATGTACACATATATATATGTACATATGTGAATCGATTTGAAAAATTATAAACATATATCTGGGTTTGAGATATCTAATTTGATGTCAGTATTATTATTATTATTATTTTACTTGGGTTTATTGAGCTCTTTCTATCTGAAGACTCAGGTTTTGTGCTCAAGAAAATGATGTTCTATTTTCTTTGTACATTACTTCTTCTCTGTCTACTGTGTACTTGTTCCTAAGATATTTATCCAGTTTATGACTTGCTGCTTTTCATCTTGAATCTTGATGAAAATACAAATTAGAAATTGGGTTTATATATATGTATATATATAAGAAATATATATAATATATTATATATATAAGTAAATCATATATAATATATATAAATATATATGTGTGTATGTTTACATATATACACATACACACATATATATATATATATATTTTGTTAGTTGTAAGCAACATGGTTTAATAAAGTGAAGATTATGATTTTATCACAATAAAGGAATGTGTGTGCATACATACATACATATATATTCCATTATTGTGCAGCTAATTTAATCACAGTCCATTTCCAACAATGTTACCTTTAGACACAAAGAAGTCAGAGGTAGTAGGTAATAATTCTTTTCTTTTTCCCTGGAATCACTTAGCCAAGCATTAGAGAACCATCTTGGGTAGGCCCTGAGAGTCTCTCCTCTCTGACCTCCTCTGTTCTTCTCTCTTGGGCATAGTTGCTTTGGCTTTTAAACTAAATGCATTTCCTGCAGAGTCTGTTCTGCTTCTACGCTCAACATCTACTTCAAAGTTCCAGCCATGCATTTCCTTCTTTATTTTTTTATTTCTAATCTTTAGAGCCTGGAGATTTGGGTAGCAGACAAGCAGGGAGGGTATTTTAGGCTCTACATATTGGCATTTTCAGTCCAAAATTATAGAAAGACATCAATACATGAGCATCTTTATTTTTCTAAGATTGAAAACTCAACTCTCGGAGGCTAAAAAGACTGGGATGGGATAAACACTATAAACTGTGGACATTATGTGTCTTCATTTACTCATTTTGTATATTACTTAGTAAAGTTTTAAATTTAATTACAGGCGTTTTGCACAATTTTTTCTAAATTTATTCCTAGGCATTTTATGCATTTATCAGGAATGGATTTATAATTGTTTTGCAAGAATTTTTTTTTATATTATTTTTGTTAGCTCCTTTATTATACTCCTTTATTAATTATAGTAATAATGATAAAATAATTACTAGTATATGAAATACTCAAACTATTCTGAAAGCTTCTCATATTTTCTCATTTTATAGCATTCTCAAATAATAAAGTAATAATAGCTGTTTTTATTTGTGCTCATTATGTATTAGGAATTGTGATCAGCATGTGAGATATGTACCAATATTATATTAATTTTGCAGAAGAGGAAAATGAAGCTCAACAAGGTTAAGCAATTTATATGTCATAGGTAGAATTTTAACAGGGTTGTTGGCCTGAAAGATCCATCAATGGCACTTTTCTTATTGATATTTTTTTTCTAAGATTTAAAGTGTTACTTCATTTTCCAAGGCTTTCAAGATAGTTTTTTTTTTTTTTTTTTTTTTTTTTTTAATAAACATAGTACCAGTCATACTTGCTTTTATGGAGTTTAATGGGAATGCCAAACATCACAATTAAATTAATTTTATTTTAAATTAATTCAATTTTTTGTTTAATGTCTACTTTTTTAGCACCAACATAATCTTGATAATATAAAAGCAGGATCTAAGGTTAGTTTGTAGAAAACACTACAAACTTCCCATCTCAGGAGTAATATTTTCAGCAGTCTCACCTATGGAGCCCTTGACATTCCCGCCCTTGGAGAACACAGAGTTTCCTGTGATTGTGGAAGTTAATATTCTTGAAAAAATGCCTATAAACCTCATATGAATACAGAGATTACAGGCTAGGGTGGTGGCCAGTTTTTGGCCAAGAGCAGCTGGTTCAACATAATTATCTTCCCTCTGCACTCCACCTTACTTTTCCAGGATACTGCTCCAGCTCACTGCTCGGATGCAGCATATGCACCTTTCAGTCCTAGTTCTTCCCAGTTTGGAATTCTTCTAAAACTTTATATCTCTCAACAACTGTGTCATTATTTATTTATTTATTTTTGCCAGGAAGTTTCATAGTCTGTATTCGTTAAGAAAAATATAGGAGCTGCTGGCTGGTGAAATTCAGGAACAGTCTTTTCAACAGGACCTAGTTGAAGGTGGAGTTGGCTCTTCTTGTAGGAAATATGTGTATCTTTACCAAAAGTGTCAGGTGGATATCCTGGCTTTTGTAAGATTGTCTTTACAGACTCCTATAATGAAACATCCTACTAAGCTCAATCTTCAGAGCATGGCTAAATTTTAAGAGAGTATTGGGTTCTGTCACATCATAGTTCTCATATTTAATGAGTTATCAGGCAAAAATTGAAAATAAGTTAGCATCCAGAATTCAATTAAAGAAGGTAAAACTTATGAGACAATGATTTTATCAGTAGCAAAAGGTGAATGCTAATTAAGTTCAAATCATTCTTGATTATTTCATGCATTTTATAATTTTTTTAAATCAGGTATTATGATGTGAAAATATAAATAAATTCCACCTAATTGCACAGATTCTAAGACTTATTTGGAAGAGTAAATTCCATGTTCTGAGTAATGTTTGGATAGGTTGTAAAGACATTAATGCCCTATGACATTATTCATCAATTATTATTATTTATCACTTTAGTTTCACCTGGGAATCTTACAGTTATTAACCTGTTTACTGATTTTTAGTATGAATATTTCAAATCCCACACTTAATATAGTAAGAAACTAGTATTCTGATATTCATCGATTTTAAATGTGGTTTCTTAGTTCCCTAGTCACTTGTAACAGCATTTCTCTTACTAATGAATTAATTGTCAACTTTAATTGTAATTCAACAACCTGAATAGGGTGTACCTTGTCTAAGAATGATGACTAATTGAAGAACATCCTAACCCCTTATTCACCAAGAACCACCAATTCAACAAAGTGGACAGCAGATATAAGAAAAAGGCATTGGAGAGAAGTGACATGACATAGCCCAGCAAGAATTTAAAATTAAGTGTTGGCCATTTGCCTTGTGAGAAGTCACCGCTTAAAACTCATACAATTAGGCTCACACCTCTTGTAATGTTTATTATTCCCTCTTTTCCTTCACCTTTTTAAAAAATCTTCTCTTTCTTCTCTTGTCCTATTTCTTTTAATTTCCATAATTGCCAATATTTATTATGCACAAAAGTTGAACTGTGACATTTCTATTCTGAAGTGGCTGAGATCAAAATATTATATGAAGATCTTATATGCTAAAATAAAGGCAGCTCAGTTCTCTAAAATATTTCCTGTTGGTTCCAGAACTAAATCTGATTTTTTCAATATTTATATTTGCTGAACTTTTTAAGGGAAAAATTTGCAAGGTAAAAGGGATGTAGATTGTCACATTATTATAAGAGAGAGAAAGCGCAGACTATTTTAAGGTAAAGGTATGGAAAAACACTTTCCAAAAAAATATAAACAAAACAGCCGTGATTGACAACTTAATATCACACATGAAAGCTTAAGGGCAAGAACATGAAATGAAAAACCAGGGACTTTTTCTATTTAAATGTAACACACACTCATATATATATACACACATATATATACACTCACATATATATATATACACACACACACACACACACACATAATTATCTCTGAATAATTTTATCAAAAAATTATGAAAATTATGAATTGTTAATAAATTTGGAGATACCTTGAGGAAACATTGATTCATAATGAGACAGTATAGTATGCCTCTTAGAATTTGACAAATCAAGTAGAAAAATAAATCAATGAAGAAAGATCAAGGAAAGATACAAGCTTAATTGAATTGAAATATCATTACAGAGTTGTGAAATGTTTAATGTAGCATAAAAATATTTAAATACTCTTTCACCTATGATTACATTTTTCTTAATACATGGTCAGTCTGTGGAACACTAAAACTTTGTTCACCTTATCTTTGCTAATGGCTCAGTATTTTTAATGAGGGTTGATTGTGATAGGCAGTTCAGAGGTAAGGTAAGAGTAATGGAAGGAGGGAGGGAAGAAAAGATAAAAGAAAAAAGTAAAGGTTAAAAAATAATTTATATGTAAACGGTATTTTATGCAGTGTATCAGATGGTGATGGTTTTAGAGGCAATCAAACAAGTTTTGTTTAAAAGCAAAGACATTTCTATGCAAATTAATCCATGATAGCTAACCATGGACTTCATTAACCTTTCCTGCACATTCAGATATGGAACTGCGTTTTTTCTGCTTTTAGACAATAATCTCCACATTACTGAAGAGGTTTAGTTCAAGAGTCTTTGTTAATGTAGTCGGTGTGGTTTGTCCAGCTATATTCTATATTCTTAATAGGCAGTCTCAAGAAGCCCCATAAAAAATGCTGGGTGATTTTGAAGTTTTTCTGACCTCCCATCTGCTCCTGGGAGCTGCTCTACTTAAAGTCCTATTTTTATGTCATCAAGTTGACAGCACCAATCTGCCGAATGATAGATTAACATTTACCTGTCAGAGTCCTTAGCAAAAAATCAAAACAAATCTCACACATTACAATTAAAAGTCCTCAAGTTTTAATATTAGATGGCACATGTTCTACCATGAGTGGTCAGTGAAATATGTATGTAAGTACATGCAAATTGCTTAAGCACATATTTACATAAGTATTTCTAGGAATATTAAATGTTCTGAACACCAGCCTAACCACTCTACCCCTCTTCTGGGTCTGTTCAAATGCATGAGAACTAATACAATTTCTAAGTAAATTAATGTATAAACCACTTTGGATAAATGGAAAAGTAAATGGGCACCTCGACTAATAACAAAAATGAAAAATAAACAATCTTTAAATGTTTACAGCACACTTCTTTTTAGAAAAGAATTATTTAAGTTGAATATCTTCTTAAAATTTTAAGCCCTATGCACTTTGATGAACACTTTACTTGTCCTTTGACTTATATTTCTCCCAGGTTACTTTTTAATTCTCTGTGATGTTGTAACTGACTGAACAGCAGTGACTCCATTTTGTTAAACTTCTAAGTTAAAAAAGTTTTTTTCCTTACTCTTGTAACCTGAACCGAGTAGCTTGCAACTGGACATTAGAATACAATGATTCTTGTTCACATGACTGCTAGAACATAATGACTTTTGCTTGCACTGTACACAGAATAATTATAGAAGAAATTATTAACCCAGGTAGCCATTCTTTACTAGCTTACTAGCTAGATCTTTTTGAGGTTAACAGAAACTGAGTCTGTGACTTGACTTCATGGAGGGTGGTCACCATGAATCAGCTCCCACCTGAGAAGTTCTTTGAAGTTTGTCTGCAATTCTGTAATTATGCCTCCATGTCTCTGCTTATATCACCATGAATTGGCACCCCCTACCACCTGTCCATCTGTCCCTATAAAACCTTTTGGCAAGTCTGGGAAAAGTGGAGATGGTCTTTGAGACATGAGTCCAGCATTTCCCCAGGCTGCTGCTTCCTGATTAAAGGCTACCTTTCCTTAACACCAACCCTTGTCTCTCAATTATTGGCTACTGAGTGGCAAGCAAACGGACCTTTTGGGTTTTGGTAACAATGTCTTTTAGTAATATTTAAATATTCTCAATATACAAAAGGGAATCTGAGTGAAAATAAGTTTAGCAAAGTTGTTTTCACAGACTAAGCCTAAGTAAAGACACGTGGAAAAGTTTTCTCCAATCCAAAGCAAAAAAAAAAAGAAAAAAAAAGTGACTGACAAATTTGTCATACAACCAAATTTATTCCACTTATTGGTGTACCTTTTCACTGTGAAATTGTGCTCTTTTAAATTTTTAACTGTAATATATATTTTCTTTTATAAGATGATGATAATAGGAGACAGGTTGATTTTATTTTATTTTTTTTTAAAGCATACTTAAATAACTTGCTATTTTTATGGTTGTTCCCTTTTCTCATCCACTCATATTTTATTCCATCTATTGTTTCCCCTTCCTATCCATTCTTATTTTGTTTTGCCTATGTTCCAAATCCAACAACTGGGACTAATTGGCTACCTGTCAAATAACATATAGTTGGTGAAAGTGATAAAATCTCAGTTCTTTTAATTCTAGCCCAGTATATTTTTATACCACAAACGACTTCCTTTACCTTCTAAAAACGGACCTGAGTTTTTAGTTTTGTTTTTATGTACTTATGTGGTCAAAACAGGAAGAAATATTCAAAATGGCATGAGTAGAATACATTTCCATATACTATGTGATGATGCATATTTACTTATAACATACAATAAAGACTGTGTTAGACATGGAAGTAATTCAACACCATTAAGAATTTTAAGTTCTTTTTTTTTCCTTTTTGTCTTTTTTCGTGACCAGCAACGGATCGCAACCCTCAGTGTCGCGCCCATACTGGACCGGGACCGGCCACGGGATCGCACCCCTTGGTGTTGCTCCCGCCCCTCGTTCAGCCAGTGAGCGGCCGGTCTGTATGTAGGATCCGAACCCTCAGTGGGAGCATAGCAGTGCGCCACCGGGCCGTCCCAGAATTTTAAGTTCTAATTGGTTAATATGTTGGCAATATAACCATCAAAATAATATATTGCTATCTAATGTTTTAGCATCTTTCTCTTCTATTTTTGGAAAAATAAATTATATTCACTGAAAGCCAGCTGGAATACCATTAAGCAGGTTGATTCTTTGACTTATACTCCATTATCTAAAAATAAGTCTCAAATTATTCTCAGTCCAAAACAGCTGGTGGAATGATTTAGAGGATGTTCTCTAAGAACATGACACCTGAATATATTTAGAGTAAAATTACTATTGCAGTCCCCTAAGGCTTATCTTTCCTCTTTCTCTAGAAAGTAAATAAAAATAACATAACTTGGTCAAAACAACCTTATTTTGTGCTTAACTTCCAAAACGGATTGTGTGTGTGTGTGTGTGTGTATCTATTATGTTCCCAGCAATTAAGAATATTAATCTTATACAAGATGAGAACTTGCTACTGGTACATTCCTAGTTTATACTTTTTTAACCTGAAGTCCCATCTGCTATGGTTTGGATGTGGTTTCTCCCCACTGTAACTCATGTTGAATTTTGGTCCGCAATGCAGCGGTGTTGGGAGTATGGCCTAGTGAGAGATATTTGGGTCACAGGGGTGAGGGGAGTTTGCTCATGAATAGATTAATGCTCTCCTGTGGATGTGAGTGAGTTTTCATTCTCATGGAAATGGATTAGTTCCCATGAGTTTGGGTTGGTAAAAAGAGTATGGCTTTTTTGTTTTCTCTTTCTTGTTCCCCCTCTCACCATGTGATCAAATTTTTGCACACACTAGCTCCCCTTCTGCTTTTCACCATGCGTGGGAGCAGGCGGAGGTCCTTGCTGGATGTAGCTGCTAAATATTGGACATTCCAGCTACCAGAATCATGAGCCAAACAAACTTCTTTTCTTTATATTTTACCTAGGCTCAGGTATTCCATTATAGTAATGCAAAATGGACTATTCAACTTAGAATTTGTCCTGGATTTTTCAATATGAGTCATTCATTTCATGCTGTCTACGAATTCTTTGCCTAGCCCTGTGCCCTGAAGATACTCATATTTTTACTACAAATTTTATAGTTTTAACAATTACATTCAAATTCATAATCTTTTTAGAATTTATTTTATATATATACACACAGACACATACATATATATGTAGTATGTATATATTTATACTACATATATATATATTATGTGTGAAGTTTAGGCCAAGGTTCATTTTATTTATTTTTTGCCTAAAGATGTCCATTTGCTCCAGCAACATTTACTGAAAAGGCAATTTTTCCTCTATTAAATTGCTTTTGCACCTTTCTCAAAAAGCATTTTGGCAGGCATATTGTGTGTGTTTATATCTGAGATCTCTATTCTGTTCCATTGATTTATGTGTATATCCCTCAGTCAGTACTACACTGCTTGATTACTATAGTTATATGCGCGTAATAGGCCTTAATATAAGGTAGAGTGTTTCCTTTCACTTTATTCTTCTTTTCTCAATACTGGTTTTGAGAGTGTAAGAAAATTTTCATAAAAATTTTAGAATAAGTTTTTCCATTTGTAAAAATAACTAGAATTTTGATAAATTTTACAAAATCTATAGGTCAACTTGAGGAGAATCAGCACCTTTACTGTGTTGAGTATACTTATCTATAAACAGGGTTTATCTCTCCATTTGCCTAGATTTCCTTTTTTTAATATAATAATTTTGTAATTTTTAGCATGTAGCTGCTGTAGATGTTTTGTTAAGTTTATACTTGAATATCACATTTTCTTTGTGGTTATTATAAATTGGTTGTGTCTAACTTTTGGTTTCCACATGTACATTGTTAGTGCATAAAAATGTGATTAATTTGTGTATGTTCATATGTATTCTGTGACCTTATTGGTCTTATTAGATCTGGGAGTAGATTTTTGTGTTCTTTTTGTTTTAAGATTCCTTGGTATCATCTTTGTAGGCAATCTTGTCACCTGAAAATAGGGAGCATTTTATTTCTTCTTTTCACATCTGCATCTGTTTTATTTCTTTTTCTTTTTTATCACAGTGACTAAAACTTAGAGTATTATGTTGAATAAGAGCTGTAAGACTGAACGTCCTTGCTTCATTCCCAGTCTTAGGGATAAAGCATTTTAGTCTCCCACCATTAAGTATGATATTGGCTTTAGATTTTTTGTAGATGATCTTTATCAAGTTATTGCAGTTCCACTATATTCCTAACTTGCTGAAGAAGACTTTATTACAAATGCTCCTTCACTTACAATGGGGTTACTTCCAATAAACACACCATGAGTTGAAAATACCATAAGACAAAAGTTAATTTAATACACCTACTGAACACCATAGCTTAGACTAACCTACATTAAGTAATGCTTAGCAAACTTACATTAGCCTACAGTTGAGCAAAATCATCTAACCCGAGCCTATTTTATAATAAAGTGTTGAATATCTTATGTGATTTATTGAGTACTGTACTGAATGCACATCACTTTTGCACCAGTGTAAGATCAAAAAATTTGAAGTCAAACCATAAGTTGAGGACCATTTGTAGTTTGTTTTTTTGTTTTAACTCAATTTGCTAATATTTCGTTCAGTGCTTTGAATGTAGGTCTGTAGCTTACCATTTTCTCCTTTAGTATCAGAGAAATAGTGGTCTTATCAAGTGTGTTGGAAAGTGTCCTTTTCTATATTTAAAAAAAAAAAACATTGTGTAGAATGTTACTTTTACAAAAAGTACTTGTTAGAATTTTTCATTGAAACAATTTAGGGCTGAGCTTAATTTTTGGAAGATTTGTAATTAAAAATTTATTTAATGTTTTTAGGACTGTTCAGATTATCTACATCATCTAGGTTGAGATTTGACAGTGTGTGTTTTTTAACAAATTGGTCCATTTAATCTAAGTTTTCAAATTTATGAGTGTAAACTGTTTGTAGTCTTCCCTTAAAATACTTTAAATGGCTGAAAGTGGCACTGATATTTCTTATTCATTAGTGATATTGGTGATTGGTATCTTCTTTTTTATTTTTGTAAGTCTTGCTAGAGGTTTATTAATTTTATTTATTCATTTTTTAAAATAACTTGCCTTTTGTTTTATTGTTTTTTCTTTTTTCCTTCTATTTGTAATTCCACGAATTCCTGTTAATATTGATGCTATTTTATTTCTTCTGTTCACTTCATGTTTACATTGTACTCATTTTTTCAGTGCTTTGAGTTTGGAAATTAGATTACTTATCTGAAAGCTTTTATTGTTCTTAATTTAAGAATTTAGTTCTATAAATGCTTCATACTTAATGGTGATGAAGTAGAAGCTTTCCCCATAATATCAGGAAAAATGGAAAGATATTTTCTTTCACCACTGCCAGTCAATATTTTATTAATAGTCATAGTTAATACAATAAGGCAAGGAAAATAAATACTATGTATATACATTGAGAAGAAAGAAATAAAACTGTCTTTGCAGGTAACATGATTATCTGTGAAGGAAATCACAATCAACAAAAAATTCTGAAAATAATAAGTGATGATAGAAAGGTTGCATGATAAAAGGTTAATATAAAAAAAGTCAAGTGTATTTCTATACATTAGAAATTAAAAACTGGAATTTTAAATGAAATGCATAATATCTTTTGCATTAGTAAAAAAATTAAATATTTAGGTATAAGTCTAATAAAATATGTACATGATTTATATGAAAAAGAAGCTACAATTCTCTGATGAAAGAAACCAAACAAGATACAAATTAATGGAGTGATATTTCTTGTTCATGGATAAAAAGTCTTCATATTGTAAAAGCGTGAGTTCTCTTCAGCCTGATCTATAGATTCAACACAATTCTAATCGAAGTCCTAACAAATTATTTTGTGTATATTGATAATCTGTTTCTGAAGTTTATATGAAAATACAAAGGGCTAAAATTGCAAACACCATACTAAAGAAAAAGAACACTGTCAGAGGACTAACACTGCCCACCTTTAGTACTAACTATCAAGCTGCACTAATCAAGACAGTGAAATGACAGACAAATGGATTAATGAAACAGAATCAAGAGGCCAGAAATAACTCCACACAAAATAATAAACTCATCTTTGACAAACAAGCAAAGGCAATTCTTTGGAGGCAATTCATTGGAGACGGAGTCAAAAAATGGTACTGGAACAACCGGAAATTCACAAGAGAAAAAAAAAAAAAAAAAGCTAGGCACACACTTTGCACTTTTCAAAGAAAAGACGGAGTCAAAAAATGGTACTGGAACAACCGGAAATTCACAAGAGAAAAAAAAAAAAAAAAGCTAGGCACACACTTTGCACTTTTCAAAGAAAGTTAAGATGGGTCTGTCTTAGTCATCTTGGGCTGGCATAACCAAAGAATAAAGATTAAGTGGCTTAAACAACAAAAATTTATTTTCTCACATTTCTGGACACTAAAAATCTGAGATCAGTGTACCAGTGTGTCAGGTTCTCATGAGGCCTCTCTTCCTTATAAAGATTAAGTGGCTTAAACAACAAAAATTTATTTTCTCACATTTCTGGACACTAAAAATTTGAGATCAGTGTACCAGTGTGTCAGGTTCTCATGAGGCCTCTCTTCCTGACTTGCAGATGGCCAACTTCTCTCTCTGTGTGCTCACATGGACTTTCCTTGATGAATGTGCATGAAGAAAGAGAAATTTCTCTTTCTCTTTCTCTTCTTATAAAGCCACTGATTCTATTGGATTAAGACCCCATCCTTATGATTCTATTTAAACTTAATTATTCTCTAAAAGTTATCTCACAACATAATTTTTGCCAAGCTCACCCATGCTGCTGCAAATGGCATAATGTCACTGTTTTAATGGCTGAGTAGTATTCCATTGTGAATACTATTGAGTAGTATACCACATTTTCTTTATCCACTCATCCATTGATGGATATTTAGGTTTATTCTGTATCTTGGCTATTGTAAATGGAGCTGCGATAAACATGGGAGGAAGTACAGGTATCCTTTCAACATGATGATTCCCATTCCTTTGGGTATATACTTAATCATGGGATTGCTGGATTGTAGTTGTTTGAAAAAATTATGAAAACAGAATTATGTTTCAATAAAATGAATAAATGAATAAAATAAATTTAAAAAATAAAAGCATGATCTTCAAATATAGTCACATTGGTTGTTGAGACTTCAACGTAATGAATTGGTAAAGGGCACAACTCAATCCATAGAATTCTGCCATGGCTCCCACAAAATTCATGTCTTTCTCACATGGAAAATATATTCATTTTTATCCCAGTAGCACAAGAAGTATTCACTCATTCCAGCAGTAACTCTAAACTCTAAAGTCTAAAGTCTCATTGCACAACATCTAATTCAGGTGTGGGTGAGACTGGAGGTATGATTCATCCTGAGGCATCCAGTTGTAAACCTGTGATACCAGACAAATTGTGTGCTTCCAAAATACAATGGTTGAAACAGGCATAAAATGGCCATTCCCATTTTATAAGGAAAAAATTAGAAGGAAGAAAGAGGTGATGGGTCTCAGAGTTGAAGAACAATCCTCTTTGGTTGGATACTCTTTCTTTCAACCCCACTAGAGTGGCAATATCATCCCCATACCTCTAGGCAGGGATTCTGCACCTACAGATCTGCCACATGGTGCCACTCTGCAAGGCTTCAGACAAATCTGTTCTGGCCTTTCAAACTAACATGGCTGCTCCGTTGATCTCTAAATTACCTTTGCATTATTTTTCCACTTCCTGAAGAATATCACGTTTAAAGCTGAATATTAACTATATTGTCCCATCCTGTAAAATTCAAAAAGTCCAACAGCCTTCCTTCATTCCATCCTGTCTCTGTCCTCTTCAGTTGAAATGATGGTATTTCTGCTTGAATAATCCCATAAACTCTTTTCATTTTCTTTTCTTTTCTTTTTTCCTTTCTTTTTTCTGAACTCTTGACATTGGTGTTATAACACTCTGCTCTAACCAACTGAGTTAACTGGCCAGCCCCATACAGTCTTTATTGAATGATAGTCCAGCCATACCCACCGTGTTCTCTTCCAAACATTCTTTATTATAGTTTGAAATATGAATAGGCTGAGAAATTTCCAAATCATAGTTTTATTTTCTTTGTGTTTAACAACTTCTTCAATTGGTATCTTTCTTTTCACATTTTACTATAAGCAGTCAGAAGGAACCAAGCCACTCCTTCAGCATTTTGTTTGAAACTCATCAGCAAAAATCTAATTTCACAATTTGTAAGTTCTATCTTCTGTAAAACACTGGACTCAGTTTAGCCAAGTTCTTTGCCACTTTATAAAAAGGATTGCCTGTCCTCCAAGTTCCAATATTATGTTCCTCATTTTATCTAGAAATTCACAAAAATTGCCATTAACATCAATATTTCAAGCCTGAACCCCAGAACTCTTCCAGTCTATACCCATTACCTAGTTTCAAAGCTGCTTCCACATTTAGGTATTTGTTACAGAAGTATCCTGCTTCTCAGTAACAAAAATGTATTATCCATCTCAAGCTGCTTTAACAAAAGAACACAGAGTGGGTGATTAAACAACAGAAGTTTGTTTCTTACAGTTCTGAAGGATGGAAAATTGAGATCAGGGTGTCACCATGGTCAGGTTCTGATGAAGGGTCTCTTCCTGGCTTGCAAAAGGCTATCTTATCACTCTGTTCTCATATGGTTGAGGAAAAGAGAGAGAAAGAGAGACCAAGAGAAAGGGAGAGAGAGGAAAAGTGCACAAGCATTTTGGTGTCATTTCTTATAAGGCCACCATTTCCAGCAGAAGAACCCCACCCTTCTGACCTCATCTAAACCTAATTATCTCTCACAGGCCCCAATCCAAATACCATCACTTCGAGGGTAAGTGCTTGAATATACCGAGAGTGGGGAGGGGCAAAATTCAGTTCATAGCATCCACTTTAGAAGACAGTTTGGCATTTTCTCATAAAACTAAACATATATTGGCATACAATCTAGAAATCACAGTCCTTGGTATTTACCAAAATTAGTTAAAAACTAATGCATACACAAAAACCTACACAGGGATGTTTCTAGCAGCTTTCTATGTAATTGCCAGGACTTTGAAGCAATCGAGATGTCCTTCAGGAGTTGAATGGGTAAATAAACTGTGGTTCATCTAGACGATGGAATATTATTCAGTGCTGAAAAGTATTGAGCTATGAAAAACATGGAGGACCTTGTTAAGTGAAAGAAGCCAATATGAAGAAGATACACAGAAGATTTCAATTATATAGCATTCTGGAAAAGGCAAACCTGCAAGGACAGTATAAAGATCAATGGTTACTAAGAGTTCAGGGGGATGGAGGGAGGGATAAATAAGTGAGTTACAGGGAATTTTTAGGGCAGTGAAACTATTCCGTATGATAATTTAATAGTGGATATATGATATTATGCATTTGTCAAAACCTATAGAGCTTACAACAGAAAGGGTGAACCCAAACAGAAACTATAGACTTGAATAATAATAATAATAATAATAATATATCAATATTGGTTCATCAATAGTAACAAATGTATCTCACTAATGAAAGGTGTTCATAAGACAGGAAACTGTGGAAGATGGAGGGGCTATATGCGAATTCTCTGTGCTTTATGATTAATTTTTCTCTAACTCTAAAACTGCTTTACAAGTAAAATTTGTTAGTTAACATAATGTATAAAGTATTCAAAAAAAAGTAAAGTTACCAAATCTAAACAAAGCAAAAACGTAGGAGACAACAGTTTGAAAATATTGAGAGCAACCAATACAAGCAGGCCTTGGAGGACTACCATCTTTGAAAGATGAGATCTCAAAAAGTGAACCTCCACATTGCAGATTTCTCTGTGAGGATTCACTCCAGTTTGATGTAGCTCATAAGAAGGTAAAGCTCAAGCAGAAAATTGCAATCTTGCTTGGCTGTGAAATCAGTCTGAGTTCCAAGGCTACTAGAATAGCCAGAAATTGAGGGGCAAAATTAGAGAGGATTTACAACCCCAAGCAAGCCTTCAAATCCAGATTTAAATACCCTTCAGTTGGGTTAGTTGATACTTAATATCTGAATGCACCCTATGACACTCCAAGTAACCCAGGAGAAAACATCTACTGAAAGCTGAACAGACGTTTTAGCTCTTTTTCTGCTATAAGATTAGTGCTGTTGTTTCACCAAGTTAAAGGGTCTTTGGCAAACATCTCAGTCCTCCTACTGAGATCTGAGGATTATCCTCTAAAGATGTGTCTCATTCCTTAAGAATAAAACCTGCAACCTAAGAGTAAAGGAGACAGTGAAAGGAACCATCCCTAACAAAGCCTAAAACCAATTGTTGGCAGGATCAAAGGAGGTAGCTGGTACCTGTTCTGATGGTCAAAAGAAAATTTAACCTTTTTTGATAAGAAGATAATACTATCCAGAGCTTCTGAAATTATTTTATTCTAGATTTTTGATACTTAAGTAAGTTAGTAAGCCACAGTAAAATACAAAAGAAACAAACAAATATAAAAACAAAGCAAAACAAACAAGCAAAAAAGAAAAAAAAAAAAAAAAGCCAACCAACAAGAAACCAAAAGTGAACAAACCAAAAGCAATAGAAAGAAGAACCTATAAGAAAAACCAGATGGAGACTTTAAAAGGGGAACGATTAGAAGAATAAAAAATAAAAAGAATAAATAGGGAACTTTAGTAGAGCCCTGAAATTCGTTTAAAAGGAGTAAAAAATCTGAACTGAAAATCACAAATAAAATGACTAAATTTGTTAATTCAACACACGGGTTTAAAAGTATATTAAATAAAGCAGAATAGACAGTAAATTAATTAGTTATGGAATTTTGAATACTTTCCTCCTAATTTTGGGAATAAAGCAAGTATTTTTATTCTTACCATTTTATTTTTATATTTTAGTAAATTTCTGCTTATTGCAAAAAGGACAGAAAAAGATAATAAAAGGTAGCGATTGAAAAGGAAGAAGTAAAACTTTCTCTATATTCAGATGACATGAGGTTTTATTTAGAAAAGCCTAAGGAATACACAAAACAACTCTATGAACTAATAATTAAATTGAGAAAGACCACATTAGAAAAAGACAATATTCCAAAATAAATGGCAATTCTATGTAGTAACAACAAATAATACCATTTTAGTAGCATCAATAATATGAATAATATAAAATATAAAATTCTCAATGAGAAATTTAACAAAACATGTATGAAATGCATAAATACATACACTGGAAAGTATGCCATATCCATGGTGTTGAAACCTCAGCATTGTTAATATCCAGTTATCTCCCAATAAATATATATTGTCAGGGTGCTCTCTTGGTCAGCCAGGTCCAGGCTCCAGATTTCCCTGGCTGTGGCCACGGAGTGATCCCTGGCTTTTTCCTTTTTTGTCTTTTTTCGTGACCGGCAACAGATCGCAACCCTCAGTGTTGCGCCCATACTGGACCGGGACAGCAACGGGATCGCAACCCTCGGTGTTGCCCCTGCACCTCGCTCAGCCAGTGAGCGGCCGGTCTGTATGTGGGATCCGAACCCTCGGCGGGAGCAGTAGCAGTGCGCCACCGGGCCGGCCCCCCAGTAAAAATTTTTGCAGAACTAAAAGCGACATTCCCCCCTTGCTTCCTCTAGGCGCCATCTTGTGTGGACCATGCGGGTGGGGAACTTAAACAGCCGCCATTTGGTGTGGCCTTCTTTCACCCTAGCAATTGCTACAGCAAGTGGAGAGTTTGCAGCCCAACAATATACAACAAAATCCAAATTATGATAGATTGTTAGCATTTTTTGGTAGAAATATATATATATATATGTGGATTCTAAAATGTATGTATAAGACATAGAGCATTTAAAACAATCCTGAAAAAAATAGGAACAAATTTGAAGGACTTACACTATCTGACTTAAATTTGAACTATAAAGCTTCAGTATTCAAGACAGTGAGTTATTGGCATATAATTCAATTAAAATATCAATGGAACAGAATAGATAGCCCAGAAATAGAAGTACAGCAACAATCACAGAACAATTTAATCAACAATGAAAATCTTTTCATAAAAAAGTAGAACAGCTGGATAGTCATATGGAGAAAACATAGAACATATAGAAACTGTATAGCCATATGGCTAAACAAAATATAAAAATGACTAAAAGGACATAGAGTAACTGGAGAACCAAATGACAAAAAAAAAAAAAAAATACACCTTGACTCCCTATTGGAGATTGATCTAAGTTGAAAATTTAAACCAAAGAGCTTTATTAAGAAAATAAGGGCTAAATCTTCATGACTTGAGATAGTAAAAGTTACTTAGGGGCCGGCCCGGTGGCGCACTGGATAAGTGCGCCGCTTGGGAAGCACGGCGGCGCTCCCGCCTGAGGGTTCGGATCCCACATGCAGACCGGTTCCTGCTCACTGGCTGAGCGAGGCGCGGGGGCATCACCGAGGGTTGCAATCCCATTGCCAGACACGGAAAAAGACAAAAAGACAAAAAAAAAAAAAAGTTACTTAGAAAGGACACAGAATGCATTAGTCATTGATAAAATTTACATTATTAAAATTCTGCTTACTAGAAAACATTGTTATAAATTAAAAGGCAGGGAACAATGAGGAAGAAAATATTTACAAAACATACATCTAACAAAATACTGGGAACTTAAGTAATTAAGAACAATTAAACCTCGGTATAAGAGACAAACAACCATATTATGAGTAGGGAAATGATTTAAACAGGCACTTCACAGATAAAATATGAATGACCAATATGCACATGAGAGAATGCTTAGCCATTTGTCATTAGGTAATTGCAAATTAAATCCAGAGTGAGATATTACTCAACATCCACAAGATGCCTGGAAGTTGTGGAGGATAAAAAGCAACTAGAACACTTTCAATGAGAGTATAAACATGGTACAAGCTTTATGGAAAAACAATCTGGAAGTTTCTTATAAAGATAAACATGCAACTATCCCAATGACATAGCAATTCCACTCCTAGATCAGTGAAAATATTGCCCATAAAATGTAAATATATAATTTGATTAATGATATCCACAAACTGGAAAAAAGTGTCCATCACCCAGGCAATGGATACACACACTACAGTATATTTATGCTGTGGAATATTACTTCATAGTACAAGTAAAAGGTAGTAAACTTCTGATAAGCAATATAACGTAGGTTAATCCCAAAAAGCTTATGCTGAGTAAAATAAACAACATAAAAAGAGTGTGTGGTGTATGAATCAATATATACGGATATTTTGAGGAAGTTAAATTAATCTCTAGGGGAAAAATGAGGACATTGATTATATCTGAAGTGTGAGGAATGGAACCGAATGGGATGAGACATTAGAACATGTTCTGAGGTAATAATAAAGTTCTATATCTGCGTAAGAGTTTGCTTTAGATAGGTGTATGTACTATCAAATCCATCAAGTGATATAATAAAGATTTCTAAATTTTCCCATAAGCAAATTTCACCTCAAAAGAAAAATTTGCAAGGAAACGTTATATTAAATAATGTGCATCATAATACATTTAGGAAGAAATGTATTAAGTCAGAAACATAAGAAACAAAATTGATTTATGGATGTTTAGAAGTATGGATAAATGGACAGATATCTGATAAAGTTTATAAAGTAAAAAGATAATGAAAATAAAATTATACAATATATGTTGCCATGTGATAATGGGATTTAATAGAAAGATAGCTGGAAAATTTCAACTTACATGGAGAGTAAACAATACAATTCCAAATAATAATGAGCAAAAGAAGATATCTCAAGAGAAATTGAAAAATTCTTAGAAGTAAAAAATAATTAAAATGCAACTTATCAAAATTTGTGAAATGCAGTAAAAGCAATGCTTACTGGAAAATTTTTAGCATTGATAGCTTATATTGAAAAATATATATTTATATATATTTTTATATATAAAATATATATAAAAACCAAAATCCCAGCAAGTTACTTTGCATGCTTACTGGAAAATTTTTAGCATTGATAGCTTATATTGAAAAATATATATTTATATATATGTTTATATATAAAATATATATAAAAACCCAAATCCCAGCAAGTTACTTTGTGAATACTGGAAAACTAATTCTGAAGATTATATGGTGATGCAAAATAAAACCCAGAATAGCCAACACAATGTTGAAGGAGAAGGAAAAATTTGACGGACTGACACTACCTGTTTGTAAGACTCAGCATAAGACTACAGTAATCGAGACTGTGTAGTACTGGCAAAAGAATAGTCACACAGTCAGTGGAACAGAACGAAGAGCCCAGAAATACACCAGCATAAATATAGTCAACTGATCTTTGACAAAGAGTGAAGACAATACAAAAGAAAAAGGAAAGATAGTCTTGTCTACAAATTGTGCTGGGACAACTGAACATCCATATGCAAGAAAAAATGAAGAATCTAGACCAAGATCTTACACCCTTCACAAAAATTAACTGAAAATATATCATAGAGCTAGTTCTGAAATACAAAACCACAGAAACCTTACATGGTAACATAAGAGAAAATCTAGATGGTCTTGGGTTTGGTGATGCCTTTGTAGATATAACTCCAAAACCCCGATCCATAAAATAAATAATAAGCTTAAATTCATTAGAAGCAAAATCTGCTCTGTTAAATACATTGTCAAGGGAATGAGAAGATAAGCCACAGACTGAGAGAAAATATTTGCAAAAGACAGATGTTATAAAGGATTGTTATCCTAAACATACAAAGAACCCTTAAAAAGGAAAAAGAAAAAAAAAAAACTCAATTAAAAAATTTGCAAAAAATCCGAATAGACACCTCACCAGAAAAGATATATGGATGTCAAATAAGCATATGAAAATATGCTTCACATCATATTTCATCAGGGAAATGTAAATTTAAAAAATGAGATAGCACCTCATATGTATTAGAATAGTCAAAATCCAAAACACTGACAACATCAAATGCTGGCAGGAATATGGAGCAACAGTAACTCTTTCATTGCTGGTGGGAATACAAAATGGTACAGCTATTGTGTGAGTCAGCTTGGACTATTGTAGCAAAATGACAAAAGTGGCTGGCTTAGACAACAGAAAGTTGAATTTTCACAGTTCTGGAGTTGTCTGAGATCAGGGTACCAGCATAGTTAGATTCTGAGGAGGGATCTCTTCCCAACTTTCAGATTACCACCTTCTTGCTGTGTCCTCAAATGGTAGAGGAAGAAAGAAGAAAATTAGGGGAGTGTCTTCTTATTTGGGCACTAATCCCATCATGAGGGCCCCACCTCATGTCTTCATCTAAACCTAATCATCTCTCAAAGATCCCACTTCCAAATACTATCACATTGAGAGTTAGCCCTTCAACATATAAATTTTAGAGCGTACACAATTCAGTGCATAGAAGCCACTTTAGAAGACAATTTGATTTTTATTTTAAATTTTATAGAACTAAATATACTGTTGTCATATCAGTTGTGCTCCTTGGTATTTACCCAAATGAATTGAAAACTTATGGCCACACAGAAATCTTTTTTATACTTTTAACTAAGGCTCTTGTTTGTGTAACCTTGTAGCTGGATGTGCTTATTTGCAGAAGGCCCCTGGAAGTTGGTTTAATTGTCAATCAGTTGTCTGCACCTTTAGCTTCTGTAATCTTGCTTGCCTGCTTGCTTGAGTCACATGAATTCAGAAAAGCTACTTGCTTAAGGTGCCTGTTAAAATTTACAAAGTCCCTTTAACCGCACTTCCTGCTTTTGTATAGCTGCTTGCTCAAAGTCTTCAGCTGGTGTGGGTCTGCCTAGACACAGGCAGGACCAATAAGAAAGTTTGCATGCCTGCCTGAAAAAGTATAAAACTGTAACCCTCCCTGCACTCAAGCTCCCAGGATTTACAACTTGAGTTCGCCTGGGTCCCACTAGTGTGATAAACTTCCTGAATCTGAACTCTCCGAGTGTCTGAAGTTTCCTTGCTGAGTTTTTTTTCCTAACAATACATAATTGCCAGAACGTTGAAGCAACGAAGGTGTTCTCCAGTAGATGAATAAATACATAAACTGTGGTTAACATAAACAATGGAATATTCTTTAGTGCTAAAAGTAACTGAGCTATTAAGTCATGGAAAAACAAGGTGGAGAATTAAATGAATATAACTAAGTGTAAAAGTCAATCTGAAGAGGCTATGTACTGCATTATTTCAACTATATGACATTTTGGATACACTGACTTTTCCTTTGCCTGTAGTTCACGGTCCCTCCTTTTCCTCCCTACCTTATCTCCATTCACATCTGGAACCAACTATCTTCTCTTGCATCAGGGGTTTCTCACAATTCTTGTCTTAGATTTTCAGATATTTCAACGGACACTTATTTTTGTGTTACATCTAGGCTTGATTACTAAGAAGGAGAAAAATAAAGGCCCAAGTTTAATTTACCATGTCTTGAGGAAACAGAAGTTTCTATGTTTGGTTTATTGTTAATACTCCTGTAGTGGATTCTCTATTGTCAACACCATCCACCACCAGATTTCTCTTCCTCATTTAAAAATTTTCCAGAATCAAATTCGCTACATTTCTTTTTATTTCTTCTATTATTTCAAATATTTACTAACAACAATTTTCCAGGAATTCAAGGAATAAATTTTATTCAGACTTATATGAGTATATTTTAACCGTGCTTCTTTACAACTATGTTTCCAATTTGAATGTCATTCTAATTTATTAAGGGAGGGGCATGTAATCAAAAAACATCATTTGTTAATATTATACCAGTGGCAGAATACACTTCTCATTCATTAGTGGAATGCATTTTGGGTTCTCAAAATTTTATTAATTACGTATGTATGGGTTTTGGTCTTGTGTAGAAATCTGGTGATCCTGTAACTATGTTTAGAACTGTTGCAAATTAGTGTGTATCATCACATATTTTCCTAATAACAAAAGGCTCCTCTTAGATTTCCCAAGGACTTTACTTTATCACTTACATATATAAAGTGAGGATGACAGTAGCATTCATTCATTGGAAACTGTAAAGATTAAAAGGGAAATTAGATATTAATTACAGTCATGTGTCAACTAACAATGAGGCTATGTTCTGAGAAATGCATCGTTAGGCGATTTTGTTGTTGTGTGAACATCATAGAGTGTACTCACACAAACCTAGATGGTACAGCCTACTACACACCGAGGCTGTATGACATAGCCACTGCCACATATGTGGTCCATCAAGGGCCAAAAAGCCATTATGCAGTGCGTGAATGTATACAACTCTGTGTGCAAGGGCTAAAATAGTAATAATAATAATTTACTATTATTAGCATTTAGCATTGTATTTCAGTTTGTTTTTCTTTAAAGTTAATAGGTTCATTTTACTGATCATAGAGAAAAATGCAGTTGTCATATATCTTTGTATTAGGATCGTGTTATTTTATCTCTTTTTGCCTTCTTGTTGTTGAATACAGGATAAATCATCTGAATAAGGACTTTGAACCACTCCTCTTTTGAATATTGTATAGAATTTTCAATATTCTATCGAATTTTCTGGAATCTATTTTCAAAATTATACTTAAAACTTCAGTTTTAATATAAAAAATATACTGTCTTTCATGTGAAAAACAGGAGTGTCAATGAAATCTCTGTGGAGTACAGACAGGTAAGAAAAATGTTAGGCTATGACAACCGTAGTTTAAGTGCTTTTCTATAATGCAGTGTTGTAATTTCATTTTCATCATTAACGATTAAAATTCACCTGTTTTTCCAAGAATAGTCAAGTACATCAATTCAAGCTGCTGATAAATTCTATCCTAAAATTTATTAATTTAGCAGTGTTGTAATTTCATTTTCATCATTAACGATTAAAATTCACCTGTTTTTCCAAGAATAGATTAGTCAAGTACATCAATTCAAGCTGCTGATAAATTCTATCCTAAAATTTATTAATTTAAAAAAAAATCAGAAATAAACATGTTTGTCCTTTAAATAAGTCAAACAAATGTTAGCAAAAAGTATAATAAACAAGAAACATCAAATATGATCCCTGCCGACTCTACTAAAATCCCTCACACAAATGAAATATTGATTTTACAGAGGAATTGTTATCAAGTGGGTAAACAGGATATTCACATTTATTGTACTAATGTCAGAGTTGCAAGCCAGTTATAAGATTTGCAAAAACAATTTAAAATTTGCATATTTTATTCTCTCTAAATGTTTATATATTATTTCTCTGGTGTTTTCCCATGGACAAATTTTTCAAGCTGGTGTCCTTCCAGCATTCTCAGACCGCCACACTGTTAAAGGCCATTGCATATGACTGGAAGCAAGGGACTAGATTACTAGCCAAACAGATGGTGAGGAATAGTTAATTGGCCCACTTGAGAAGCTGATGAGTTACTCAGACTATGGCTTTATCAAGGGAAATGA